>NC_056476.1:3939466-4190537 GCF_008729295.1 Plectropomus leopardus | reverse complement strand
AACAGGGTTTGGAGCCAACAGCATTAAAATGTGACATTTTGTAGCAACTGTTGGCTTAAATGTAACATTTCAGCCCAAAGCTGAACCTCCTGACAGCTTGTTTTTCCNAGGGTTTGGAGCCAACAGCATTAAAATGTGACATTTTGTAGCAACTGTTGGCTTAAATGTAACATTTCAGCCCAAAGCTGAACCTCCTGACAGCTTGTTTTTCCTGCGCAGCTGATACAACGATGGAAAAACTGTTGATTGAATACAAATTTCCAAATGTGCCAACCAACAATGTGAGAATAAAACTCGACCAGACACTCACCAAATCACTGCTGCAGCCTCCTCAACAGCTCAGGTATTCACAGGAACATTAAAACCTGCTAAACTCACGCTTATTTTTCCTTAAATATCACGAAATCACCCCAAAAAAGGCCATTTCCGCAAATCTGCTGCCTGTCAACCGCTTGTTAAGAGTTTGGCTGCTCATTGGCTGACCTGATGCCATGCGGCCTGAGGAGAGCCAATGAATGACCAGATATGAGTGAGTGACAGCTGAGACAGCCAATCAGTGACCGTCTGGACAGCTGCCTTCAAATGACACGCACGAAGTTGTATTTTTGACAATTTTCAATGTCTTAAGTCATTTAAACTTTGTTTTTTGTTTAGGCATCAGAAGTTATCGACGACAAAAAATTCAATGACTTATGGAGCAGGGGTGGGATTAAATACATTTTACAAATATGTAAACCAAGTCTTCATGTGTTTGACCTTTTTTTAAAAAATATATTATTGTCTGTAAAATTTTTTTTTTCAATGGGGCCATGGTACAGAAACAAAAGTTAGGTTTCAAGAATAAAATATTACGAGAATTAAGTCATCATTTTGAGAATTAAGTCGTAATATTATGAGAATAAAGTCTTAATATTTTGAAGAAAAAAGTAGTAAATTTATAAGGATAAACTATCGTAAAATTTTACGATAAAAAAGTCTGAATTTTATGAGAATAAAATCATACAGAAATCAAAGTCATATAAAGTCATATAGAAATGAATGAAGGATTCATTTCTATATGACATATTGCCAGCAAACTATACAACAGGCGAGAGTTAAAGCCGCCTTGGCAACCGTGGACAATGGTTGCCGAGGATTTTGCTGGCAATATGTTAATTTCCATAATATAATATCCCCTTTCTCGTAAAATTCTGACTTTATTCTCTTTATTTGAGGCTTATAGGGAGACAGTCTAACTACTATTACATCACAATGATGAGTTAACCCTTTGAAACAGGAGAAAACTGAGCTGATTTAAGAGCTTATGAAGACAGCAATGAGTCATTTTACAAGAAATTACCAAACATATTGCCAAGAAATTACCTGAAAATTTGAAAAAAACAAAAACAAAACAAAAACAACCAATTTTATAATAAATTCATTAATAAAAATTATAAATAACATGTCCTTTGTTTCTCTAATTTTCTAATAATTTTCTCTCTCCTTCTTGCTTCATTTCCAGGTTATTTTTGTCTTGTCACCTTTCACTAATTTCTTGCAATTTGTGGGACATTTTTTGCCAAGTTGCTCATTGCCTTTTTGCCATGTTTTCAAAATAAATCAAATCAACCTGCTCAGGTTTTAGAGGTTTAGATGCTTGTGAAAGGTGTCCGAGCACAACACAAGAAAAGAGCTGATGATCGAGGTTTCAAAGGGTTAAAGCAAAACACTTGTCTTTTAACAAAAATTTAAGCATCTAAAGCTCTGTAAAATTGATCCAGGTGTTGCATTGTAACGCTCAGACCTAAAACCTCCAAACACTCTGACACTAAGAAGCCCAACATGGGAAATGAACCTTCACTCTAACCAGCTCCTGTAGGAATCTGGCATCAGTTTACTCGCCGCATTGTAGGATGACACGCGATCCTAATGCCACCACCTCCTGCTACGCCATCATCTCTCCTTCTCCTTCATTGTACTCCTCTCCAAGTAGGTCAGCGAGCGTGCCCTGTACGTGCATGTGACCCGAGCGCCGCGCCATCCAGGATTCCAGACACGTTTCCCATACTTGCCGAAACAACTGCCGGGTTAATGAACACACACAGCGCGGCACATAACGTCCCACCAAGCATTATGGATATCCCGCACAGCTGTTGGGAGGCTTTCATGCAGAGCGGGTTAATGTTAATCATTTCCCACAGTGTCATTAACGGGGCAAATGGAGGCGCGCCAAGGACGCACCTCATTGGTCTGGCGCTAAATGAGGCGGGTGGCGGAGAGGAGGCTGAGAGGCTACCTGGGAAGGGTATTAAGACTTAATTTTCAAACTGATGAATTTCAACCTTAGAACATTTTTTAAGACTACATGGGATTTTTTGCAACAGCTGGATATGTCATTTTGATTCATGAAGAAGGAAGAGTGCATCTACTCATGGGCGAGAAGCTCATGCTCCTGACAAACCTCCAGAAAGTGCTCGAGGCTCTGGTGCAAATTTTACATAGTGGCCAAAAGTGGAATTATACCGTGTAAATCCGTCACGTGATGCCCACAGGCCGAGAGAGACTTTTTTGCTTTGACTTACATCAGGAAAGAGACATCTGTAAATCGGTGGATGATTTTTTGTGAGCATCAAAACCCCTGCGAAACGACTCATTTCACTATTGAGCTTTAAGCCTTCCAGTTTGATAACATTTGGAAAGTCTAAAAGAGCAGCAAGGTTACATTTTTTAGACCGCCATTCAAGCTAGTGAAGCACTACAGCGGAAGTCACTCGCTCCTCTGACAGAAGTGTAGATGCACACTTCCTTCTGATGCAGTTGGTAGGTGGCACTTGGCCTGTGGTGCTCAATCCACAGACTTTGGTGCGAGCAGTTTAATGCAGGAACTATTTTCACCTGCCAATCAAATAACTTTGCAGAAGGAAGTGTGCATCTACTGCTAGCTCACCTAGCACCAGTGAACTAGCTGATGTTACAGCTCAGCCGAGGAGGACGGCCTTGAGTAGATGCATGCTTCCCTCTGTGCGGTGATGCAGTGAGCCAAAAAAAACCCTTTAGCATTGTCAAGTATGTTAGCACCTCTAGCCTGGTGACACTGCTGATGGTGCTAACAGAGCTAACAGTGATAACAAAATCAACAATGCTAAACAGATTTTACGGCTTAAGCTGTTAACTCACTGTGGTGAGTTGGTGGGAGACCAGAGGGGGGCCCAGGGTTTCCACGGTAACGCTGTTGGGTCAGGACAACGGTATCAGCCAGCTTGCTAAAATCTGCAAGCGCCCGTCACCAGATAAAAGTGAGAAGCTGCTTTTGTTTACCTGTCTGAAATAAAAGAAGACTTTCAAAAATTATCACACGTTTAAATCAATGATTCCTGACTTTGACAATATTTCAAATTTCATTTCAATTCATTATTCCATTTTCTGATTCAGACGTGGAATATGCCCACAATATTAAGGTTTTAGAAACATTCTTATATACAGAGCAAAAAACAAACATATTTGGTGCACATAAACGTCGTACCTATGGAGAGCTTGATTGGCATAGCAACAGTAACTTAGACAAAAAAAAACGCTAAACAAAATAAACTTTGGTATAAAATACTTTAATAAATAATAGGATTGTTCTAAGAACAAACAAAAAAAAATTCCACTAACAAACCAAGACTTTTACCAAATTTTGTACAAAATAATTACAATGTTCTGCACATTCAGCCCCTCCTGTGGGACTCACACAATGTAAGATTTACTGACAGAGTATGAATTTGGGTTTTACAGGATTTGCATTATTAACAAAAACATAAACTATTGAAAACATAATGTTCATCCACAAATAGTGACAATATTTGACTTTTTTCTCTTTTTTTTGTTGTTTTCACTACCGCTGTGGAGGTAATGCTAAACGTTTCTCTTCTCCTGTGTGTGTTTTTAGTGCAGAAACAGACTCTTTACAAACACTGGACAACAAGCACAACAACATCAACAACAATACAACTTGTTCCCTTCATTAGACCAGAATAGATACACGAGGAGAGGCGGGGGCGAAACGGGGAGAAAACATTTAGGATTCACACTCATCCGCTGCGAGTCGATTCCCACTCACGCCACACACCTTTAGACTTGTCTACGACGGGGATTCAGTGTCTTGCATCGGGGCACTTGAGGAGGATGAGCGCAGCGTAAGAAGGGTTTTCATGCTCACTAAACACCCTGCTGCCCTGCGCGGCATCTCCACTGTCGACACACTGTAAAATAGTAGATTTATAACCGAAGTCCAAGCGGGCTGAAGAGAGAGACCGAGAGGCAGCGGTGCTTTAAAGCTGTTTGGACCCTGTGACCCGTCAAAGTGTGTATTGAAAACAGAAATCAGATGCATCAGCGCTGGTTTAAGACCCGACTCTTTGATGCAGCAACTTTTATTTGAGCCATTTGGAGTCCCTAATCTAGAGCAAGTGATGGCTTATGCAACAGAGCCCTGGAGAGCTTTTGATCCGGTGCTCTGTGAAAATTTAGAAGGGATAAAAAATGATTCGACAAAAAAGACGGATCGAAAATGAGACAAAAAAGATGCAGTGAAATCACAAAGTTGTGTTTGAAATCTGCATCAGTTCAACCCACAGAGTCCATAAATCTCAATATCACTCACTATAGAGCCGCTGACTTCTTCTTGTTTTCTTTTTCTGTGTTAAATTGGACATAAAAGTGCAGAAATTTTCAACTTGTGGCATAATTTCAAAATAAAAGCTAAAAAAAGTCACTTTTCGGAGAAAGACACAAATATCTTACACTGAAGGAAACAAAAAACAGTCTGCAAAGTATTAACTCCAGTTTTAACTCTTTGTGCACTGATACTTTGTTGCTTTTGAACAGGATGCTAACAGGGTGTTTTTGATATCTACATACGTACACACAGCCAGTAGAACATAAAAAAAACAGCATGAAATGTGATAAAAAAAGAAAAAGAAAAGGCCTTCCACTTGTGATCGGATCACCCAGATGTGTGTTAACAGCAGGTTTAAACAGGCTCTCAGACTGCATTTTGGAGGGTTGACCCGCGATTTAAATCTGTAGGGGTAAACGGACTCCTAAACATAATTTGCACAATGAAATACGCGAACCATTTAACCCTTTGTAACAGATGCCTTTTCAGTATTTAACCTTTGGACCCTGAGCAAACTGGTGTCATTTCTTACTCGGTGAGAAATGATCCAGTAATTGCAAGAATTTAGTACTTTTATAAAATTATCAGAAATTATTTTTAAAAATATACTTATTATCCAATTAAATTAAATGATCATAACTGGATTCTCTAACATTTTGTTACAAAATTATTATATTATCAGCCGTCTTTTTATATAAACTTGTAAAACATACTATTGTGTATTTCCTGTTTTGTTTTGTATTTAGTGTATCTTTAGTATTTTAGTATATAGACTTTTGGCTGTTTTTCGGTAGCACACTGGACCTTTTTCTGTGTCCTAAAGTCATCATAGTTATTATTTTTGAAGCACTTTTCACGGGTTATCGTTCCTGGTTCTTATTTTAACAAATTTCCGTGTACAATACTTAAAAAAAAACAAGTCTTGCTCATTTTTGGATCATTTCTTCCTGCATGTTTTAAAAGACATCAAGCTAATTTGCTCAGGTTTCAAAGAGTAGGTTATGGATTATGACAGTTTTAGAAAGGTGATCTATGCAAGAAGACAAAGGGATTTGTAGGTGCAGAAAGGCTTTTTAAAATTAGTTTGACCTCTCAGAAACCTAAAACTTAAACAGCTGTTATGGAAATATTGTAGGTGAGGGAGAATCTGTTTTTTTAGGGATCAAAACGACATTGAAATGAACAGGACTGTTGGAGAGGAGGTTCCTCTAGTCAAAGCACGACTGAGCTCGTGCTCAACACCTCTCAGATACAAACGTCCTCTCACAGCGACTGACCGGCCGAACAAACAGCTCTCCAAACTTAGAAAACATAAAGACAAACACTTTTGTTTTTAAACCAATGCTCATGATTCAGTGGGACCCTGGACACAGTCCGAAAATCTGTATAAAACCTGTCCTAGTGTCAACAGACACTAATAAACGGAATGACATCATTAAAAAAAAAACAACCACAAAAACAGTCTTTAGAATAACTATGATACAAAGCATCACTTAAGTTACTAAATTCAAATATACACAGCCATTTTTTTCCATATTTACATATGTACAAAGAAAATAACCTTTACTGTGGTGTGAAGAGTTGTTACTAGGACATCTTTCCCTTTATATGTTTTTAAATTCTGCATAAACTCTATAGGAGGAGAAAAAAAAAGAAGGGCTGAAGGCACTTTTCTACCAACGCAAATACTGAAAAATCATCGTGTGGACTCGCAGGAAGCCGTAACATAATTATTTAAAATGGATAAACTTAAGAACCTTTAAGCCTCAACGCAAAATGGAAATGAATGTAAACAAAAAAATGCCATGCCGGGTATCATACAGTGGATTCTCTGTGCCAACTTTCAAGGACTTAAAAGTGTATAAAATCTTCTTTTTTTTAAGTTTTGTTTTATAAAAAGACATGATAATCAAGACAGAGTAGAAAAGGCCCGCAGGTTTGGGCTAAGGCAGACAGGAGCCGGACGCACCAAACTGTAGAAACAAGTTAACAGCTGCCAGCCGATGACGTTCAGTTAGATCTCCGAAAAAAGGGAAGCGTTAGTTCGGATGAAAACAGTTTGTAAACAGAAAAATAAAATCAGGAGAAAAGAAAATTCTTCTTGATTTCAGCAGTGTGACGAGAAATCCAGAAATCCAGAAGCAGTGATGTTTATTTTCCTTGTCTTTTTTTGTCGTTTTTCTGCATTTTTTTTGTCAGTTTTTGGTAAATTAAGCCTCCGTGCTGCAGACAAAGACGTTAAATAAGGTGTGACGAACAAAAATAGAAAATTAAAGCATCTGTAATCTTCACTTTTGGTGCTTTTAAGAGTTGAAAAGTCAGTGACGTTGAAGACATCGCAGTTTTTGTTTTTTTCTTTGATTCAGGAAGGTCCCTCCTCCTCCGCTCATACATAGTGGTCTTTAATGTCCTCGCTGAGCTTGGCGGCGTTCAGGTTTTTACACCGGTTGTCTTTGGGGCTGTACGCTGTCCGGTGCGGCGCCTTGACCGGACCGCTGCGTGACGTGCAGATGACCCCTCCCTTTCCCATCACCCCCCTGTCCTGCGCCCCCGCTATGGAGCACTTCTGTGGCGGACACTTCTCCCCCATGCCCAGCGCCCTCTCCTCGTCTTCCTCCTGCTCCCCCTCCTGCTCCCCCTCCTCCTCGCCCTCGGCCCCGTCGCACGTCCTGTCCGAGGGGCCCATCAGTTTCTTGCATTCGTACTGAATGTCTTTGTCGCGGTTGTCTTTGAGGGCGTTGCTCCGCAGCGGCTCCAGCCGGTTGTTGACGGTCGTGTCCTCGGATCGGGCCGTTCTCTCGCGCTCTTTCTTCCTCTTGCGCGTCCACCACACGCAAACAACGATGCAGAAGATCCAGAGGACGCTGAAGACGACGCACAGCACCGGGACCAGGTAACCTGAGGGAGGAAGTCGCAGGAGACGTGAGACAAGTGTTTGTGCTTCATGCACATACTCAACAAAATGTCTTTCTGCAAATATGTCTTTTTTAGGCCTACAGGACCGAATTATTTAATTATGGTTTCATCACTTAACTATTTGATCAAAATTAGGAACGAATGACTTACCAACAGGTGGCGGCTGCACCTGTGTCTCCACTTTGACCTCCACCACAGTCAGCTTGACGGTGCTGTTGTGGCGTTTGGACAGGGCATTGATGATGGCGCTGGCCGCTCTCTGGATCTGTCCACGATCGCTGTCCTTCGACCGTCCGTCCTGCTCAAAGGACTGCGCAGAGAGACAGAGAGACAGAGATGAACGGCAGGAATCAATTTGTTTTATATTTTACAATAAAAATTCCTTATTACATTATTTATTTATGTTTTATCTCTCTTCCTCTACTCATTTTTCTGCTCTTACTTTATTTCAGTTCCTTTATCTTTCTACGTCCTTTTCTCGACATCTTTTCATGTTTTATTTGATTTACTTGTTCATCTATCTCTTATTTATCTGTTTATCTCATTTTCTTGTTTTAATCCCACTGATGTGACATCGTCTTCTTATATTATCTCATATTTTTTCGTCTTTTATGGGATTTTTTTTATATTTTCTAAAACTCATATTTTCTAAAACTTTATTCATTCGGTACTTTAACTGCTTTTCGAGATCAGCCTGTTGGAAAAGAATCCCTGCTCTTTGCTGATTTGCTTTTTTAAGGAAGTTTAGATCATTTGAAAGTCAATTTTCAAGACAAGGGAACCAAATGCTTGAATAACGTAACGAAAAGTCAATTTTAAGATTATGAGTGCAGAAGCATGAAGTTTAGTGAAGAAGCTGACAGCACAGATCAGTCAGGACAGTAGAGAAAGAAAATAAAGCCCATTTGGCAAACGGTCAGAGTCTGGCTCGAGGCTACGCAGGACAACAAAAAAAGAGAAAGAAAAAAACACATTCATCCGTCAGAATAAAGAGATTCTCATCCTAACATCTGGCAGGCTGCGGACCCCCCCGCTGAGACCACAGAGGGTGGAGTTAATTGCCTAATAAGGTGCTGAGGGTGAGAGCAGGGAGGTGGCGGGGGGACAGAGGGGGATTAGCTCTGTGCTGTGCAGTTCAATTAGGACAAACAATAGAGAACAGGCCAGCTGTGCTCCCCGCTCGGCCGGGGACAAACACTCCTCTTTTCTTCTCCTGAGAAAATCAGCAGCTCATTCACACACCTCTAATCCCGCCCCCAAACTGACTGACAGACCACATCACAGCGACACCAGGCCGAGCGTCCGACCTCAGAGTATGTCTCAGAGCGTGTCTGAGTGATCTCTATAAACACATATCTGCACATGTATGCAGATTCTGACGGTAACGGCACAGGATTTTGGTTTCGGAAGCGTTCTGGTTTTCCTTTGTAGCCGGGTATTATTGACCAATCAAGTTTGAGCGGGCGGTGGCTGCCTGCAGGTAATCAGTCCACGTGAAGAGCAAAAGAGGCAAAATGCATTGGCCGAAATGCTATTTTTGATGACTTTCTCACTTTTTTTAGCGATTTTAAAATTTATCTGCATCCATATGCAGATATCTGCTACAGAAATCATCCGAATTGTCTCTGGATCTGTCTCATGTTGCTCATCAAGCTGTAAACAATGAAGAGGAGGTCTTGGCTGGGATATTTGCTGGTTATACTGGATCTGGAAATTTAGAAGCTTTATTGTCGTCAGACGATAGCAGTGAGTTCGTGTTTGAGTAACCAAAATCATCATCTCATGATAGTTGGCTTTGAAAGCTTTGCAGTGTTTTGTAGAGTTTACTTTTTATTTCTAGTGAAGAAAATATTGTTTTTAATACACAGGTAATGTATTAGCATTAATGTTATTTTATTTTTATCATAATAAACTCATATCATAAATTGATATTAGAGTAAAATTTTTGAAGATGCCAGTGTTTCGCCCACACATTGTTATACGTGTTGCGGCCCGTCACGGTTAAAACATCTGCCGCCACAAACAGATTTTCTCATTTTGGAGCTGGACTGTTTGTTAGAAGCACTATTGGGATATTTAAACCATTAAGGTATTTCCAGTTTACACCACACTCTCTAAGTGCAGAGCGCACAGAGAACGTGAAACTTTACGTTCATTCTGCTGTTCGAAAGTTTGCATTCACTCAGCAGCAGCTGCATCCATCAATCTGATCTGATCTGATCTGATTATCTCAGAACAGATCGATCAATTATCATCCCTGTGATTCAAACTTCACAAACTGTGTCAGGGACCCGAAAATAACTCAAATTTAGAGAGGAAACACAGAACGATACAAAGGGACAAACAGGCAGTTAACAAAAAAAAAAAAAAAAAGAAATTTCACTGTTGCCAAACCACAACAAACAGAACAAAAAAGAGCATTTGTTTGGGATTATTTTCAGCTGCGGATTAATCCACATTTGGTGCTCTAGTGAGTATTTGGAGCAGAAGAACAATGAATGTGGGACTGAGTCAAAATAAACTACAATGTGATATGTGGTACTACACTATTATTATTACTACTTATATGACCTTTAACCCTTTGAAACCTGCATCAGTTTCGCCTTTCACAAGTATTTAAACCTTTGAATTTAGAGAAAAATGTCCAGAAAACTATATTCTTTTATTATATTATATTCTTTTTGCTAATTTTTTTTTTTAATATCTTGATACTTTTTGTGTCATTGCTTCTTAAGTTGCGTTGTCTTCCTCCTGTGATTTTGAAAAAAATCAAGCTCCAGGTTTTATAAGGTTAATGGAATGAAAAGAGAAGGTTAATTTGGGTCGAACAAATGTTTAATAATGACTGAAGTTTGAAACCATTTTTTAAATTGTGTATTTTTAAATGTGTATAAAGTCTGTCAGGCAGTTAAAAGGAGAAGAGATGCATCTATTTTTTTGTTTTTGTTTTTTCCAGTACTGTAGATGAGTAAATACACGGTATGATGACCTCACACCACAGTACACAGTCTCATGGCACATTGCTGCAGCCCGAAGTACACTTAAACTTTGTCCTGTTTAGAGGACGTTTTGACTGTCCTGCCTGATGAAAAAAATCTAACTTGATCCTTGAGGTTTCATGTCTCACCGTCTCTTCCAAATATTTTTGCTAGAGCTACTTTAAAAACTATTTGAAGTTCTGTTGATTTTCCTTCCAGCACGCTTGACGCAGCCTCAACATGTCAGATAAAACAGGGACGCCTCACTCTCCGAGCGAAGACAAACCGAGCGCTCCTCATTCTTTCCCACACACACACAGTGAAACATATTGAACCACTTGTTTCTTGCCCAGGTTGGAGGCCTCGCAGCAGAGCGTTTCAGGCGTTTACAAACACACCGAGAGCCTTTTGGAAGAGAATAAATCGACACAAGCGGCCGCACTCCGAGAGGCTCGCTGGGATTATAGAGATTTCACCCACACTTGGAAATGAGCGCTGACATTTTGCTGCAACACGAGTCGGCAGCGAGTGGGAGTGAGGTTTTTTATGAAAACCTTGTTGTGGGGTTTGGGTGGATGTCAGGTTCGCCACTCCTTTTCCTGTATCTGTCGCTCAGAACAGGCCTGCAAACATCAGAGGAGCGAGGACTAATCCCCTCCATTAAAAGCTTAGAGCCCCGAAGTGACTGATTTCCCCCGAGTCTGGGTGGCCGAGAGACGGAGAAGGAGGGAAGAGGGAGAAAAGAGGAGAGAGAGGAAGACAGAAAATAAAAAGAGCATGAAGAGAGATTAAAAAAAAGACAGCAACAAAGAAAAGTGTAACGGAGAACAAGAAAAAAAAGGAAGCAAATGAAGGCAAGAGGTAAAAAAAAAGAGAAGAAGAGGAAGAAGAGGGAGAGCAGAGACAAAGATCAGCAAGGTGTCCCAACAGAAAAGCTAAATCTCCTCCAGATGTTGTTAAAAGCTTCAAACGCCTCTCCCTCCTCTGTCTTTCTTCTTTTCTTTGCTCTCTCTCGTTTCTTTTATTAAAACACCGAGGGAAGGGACTGGAAACAGAAAACGTTCGCATTTACTGGTCTCCTCTGGAAACGATTTGCAGTGACAAATTAAGTGTGATTTGACAAAACGGGAGAAGAGAGGAGAGAAAGTGAGGTGGAGAGGAGGGAGCAGCTTCCAAATCTGGAGGTGTGTGTTTGTGTGTGTGTGTTACTTTGTGCCCAATATACATGCACACATTCATTTGCTTTCTGTGAGTGTTTATATATCAAATGCATTGATGTACATTATCAATGGATAATAATTTCGGGTTTGCTTAAAGTTAAGTTATTTTTCAACCTGGACCAAATTCCTCATGTTTCCCAAATTAAAATAAATGAGTTTTGTTACGATTCTAAATGTTTCTTTTTGCTGCGTCAGATGGTGGATTGTGTATCTAGATAATGTAAGACCACCACAAGGACAGTCACATTTTTATATACTATACTACATCTATGTGTGTGTGTGTGTGAGCAGGCATGTGTGTGTGTGTGTGTGTGTGTGTGTTTGCGTGTAATAATCAC
The DNA here is from genome assembly GCF_008729295.1 of Plectropomus leopardus. Classification (NCBI taxonomy): domain Eukaryota; kingdom Metazoa; phylum Chordata; class Actinopteri; order Perciformes; family Serranidae; genus Plectropomus; species Plectropomus leopardus. The sequence goes on along the minus strand of NC_056476.1, from coordinate 4,178,446 downwards.
CATGGCGACCTCCACAGCGTCACTGTTGGAGTACGACAGGTCACAGAGGATGAGCAGCGCTCGTTCCTCGGCCAGCGTCTGAGTTACAGGAAGGTACCTCAGCTCGGAGCAGATGTTCTCCACAGTGGTGCCCTGCGACACACACACACACACACACAGACACACACACACAGATAAGACAGATTAGTATCTGCACTGCTGGCGAGGAACAATCAGCTTCTAATTCCTCCTAAGTCTGTTTCCGATGCAGCCAATCAGAGATCCCAGCGGGGGAGACTGTGGCTCAGATCTCAGATCAGTATCTCGTCAGAGCAACAGATTCATTTCCATTCATAAAACTTTATTCAGACGAGCCGCAGGGGGCCGGTAAAGGTTTCATGATACAGCAGTAAACAACAAAAACACCATCTGGACTAACAAGAGGGAGAAGACTCAAGCTTCATTAGAGACAGAAGACGTCTGACTCTTCAACACGACGTTTGTGGAGGTTATGTCTCCCTACAGTTCCAATAATGTACTTCCATAAAATGGCCAGGAGAGGCATCTTTAAGTAAAACTAGTCCTGACTGATATTTCGCCATTTTAAAGGCACCGGTGACCCCAAAAATCAAAAATACACATTTTCCATCTCACTTGTGGCGCTATTGATCAGTCAGCCATCAGTCTGTTTTGGTGTGAGTTGTAGAGTGTTGGAGATTCGGCTGGAGAGGTGTTTGCCTTCTCTCCAATATAACGGAAATGGATGGCACTCGGCTTTTGGTGCCCAAAGCGCCAAAATAATTTCAAAAACTCAACAGCAATGTCTCTTTCCAGAAATCATGAGCCAGTTACTAAAGAAAATCCACAGACCTTATTGTGAGCAGTTTCATGTAGGAACTATTTTCTTTCAACAGAACCGTATCACTGCACAGAAGGAAGAGTGCATCTACTCAGGGACAAGAGGCTCACCAAACATTGGTATGGCGTACCCCTCTGCTGAGCTGTAATGTAGACTGTAAAGCTAGAAGTACATGCACGCTTACTTCTGTGCATCAAGATGTAGTTTGGTAGATACAATGTTGTTTCTGAGGCACGGAAATCCAGAGCTCCAAATTCTGAGCAGAAGGAGGCCTCCATCTACTGCTAGCTCACCTTGGGGTATTTCAAACGTATTTTTGGCACTTCAAGCACCACAAGCTGAGTGCCATTTACTTCCATTATACTAATACAGACTACTGCTGATCTCTCCAACACTCGGCAACTCACAGCAAAACAATCAGTACAAACAGTAAGAGGAAAAATGCGATCTTTTATGTGGGGTGAGCTGTCAATTTACGGCCGCTCTCAGCTTTTTTTCCACTACTTTCAAAGTTTTTTTTTTTCATCAACAAAGAAGACGTCCAAATCTGATCTGAAAAACTGCAGCTTCACTGACTTCTGCTCCCTCCATGATTTTGTTTTCTCAGCCTCCAAACATCAGCGTCTTGATTGGGAAGTTACGAGATGCATAGCAGAAGGCTGGACGATGTGTCAACTGCAAAGAGTCAAAAACTGACTCACATCTGTATACAGTGAAGAATGACACGTGTGTGTGTACGTGTGTGTGTGTGTGTGTGTGTGTGTGTTTGTGGTTGCAAGTTATTTTCTATCGACCCCAGATTGTTAACAATCCAGCAATTATCAAATGTTAACAATCCAGGGTGGGAGGAAAATGATTTCAAATGTGTTGTTATGACGTGACACATCAACAAGGATGAAAAATGACTTGATGATTGGATCGGAGGCTTGCTGGTGGTTTTCGACTGTCTCCTTATATCAGACTTACACGCTCTGGTCACAGCTGCACTCACAGGGCTGATTAAATGTCTGTCTCTTAATTTACAACAGAGTTACACCCTCTGGATTTAAAGTCCTGCTTTGATAATATAATATATAATATCAAAGCCATAAAAGTGTCATGTCTCAAACATCAACAAATATTCTTATTAACATGTTCAGGTTAAAGTGCCTTGCTCAAAGGAAGCCTAACTGACCCTGTTGTTGATGGTAGAGCCACTTAATTGTATTGTGTACAAAATGTCACAAAATTGTGAAAAACACACATTAAAATGTCCAAAGTAACATTTTCGAATTACTGTAGTTTGACCAACAGCATAAAAGACATTTTATAGATAATTTGTAATCAAATTTCAGACTGATTTTAATAAAAATCATCTTTTCTTATTCAAGCATTGCAGGAAAATATAAATGTAAATATATATATGGTCCAGTGCAGAGGTTTTTCCTTCTTTGGTCATTAGGGTGAGTTAGTTTTATGTACATTTTGTCAAAAAGTGAGTGCACGTATAAAGTAGAAAGTATTTAGTATCAGAAATGTGGACTTTGACGCAGAGGAGCTTGACTCATTTTTACAAAAAGGAGTCAAAAGATGAAGAAATTACATTAGAGAAAATTCTGTGGTGATTAAATCTTCACAAATTCAAATTTAAAAGTCATTAATTCAATGACTTTTAAAGGCTTATATTTATAAAATTGAATTTAAGATATTTGAAGACGTGTAAAAGATACAATAACGAATAACCATATCAAAACTGCACGTCTTACACGGAGAGCCCCTCACCTGCGGCACTTTGTCCTTTTTGAAGATGAGCGTGATGCGAGCACAGCTGTTGTCAAGGTAACCACTGTTGGGCTCACACTGGGTGTGCAGGGGTGTCGGGGGGTCGGGTGTCGAACACACGCCCCACTGGTGGCAGGGCGGCGAGAAGCAGGTGAGAAACTGATGCTCCACACACTCGTGACCTCCGGGGCAGGATGGAGCGTTTGTGTCCGGTGGAGGAGGCAGAGCCTTCGGGAGGAGGCAGGGCCGGCGACCGCACCTCACCTGGAAGATCGTGGATTCAAGTCATTCACTGGTTTTAACTTGTGTGTCACTCACAAAACTTGCTGCCTAACAGTGTTACAATGATCAGAATTCAACATTATTATTGATTATTTTGGTGAAATAACAGTCCTCCCTGAGCCTGACCTTGGAGCAGCGAACGTATCCGTTGACACACTGGCAGGCGTTACACTCCTCCTCCCACCTGCTGCCGTGAGGAAACTGCAGGCCGGCATGACGACACGACTTCCCGAGTCCGATGACTGGAGAGAGTGAAAGAGAGGATGAGAACAAAAGGAAGTGGACCCGTTGTCTTCACATTATCTTAACCATATATGTGCAGCAGGAAATCAACCAAATAATAAAGTCACTGTAACACCAATATTGTGACTGAGCCTTCTGGTACTCACACTCCTGACAGCGAGGTCCGGCGTGTCCTGGAGGACAAACGCAGCGGTAGCCATTGATTTCATCCATGCACGTTGAACCCTCAGCACACGGAGAAGACTGACACTCGTCTATATCTGTAAAAAAAAAACACAAACCCGTTAAACTGAATTAGTATGTAGAGCATAAAGTGCAATTATCTTCCATGTGCAACTGATGTAAAATTTTGTTAAATGTTGAGATTGCAACTTGTATTTTTACTACTGTAACAATTTCCCCCACTGTGGGACTGATAAAGGATGATCGAATCTTATCTTATTAACATGCAGGACCTTTAAGGGATAGCTGAGATCTTTTGAAGTAGGATTGTATGAGAAACTTGATCCATAGTCAGCATATTTATTGCAGTAAATATTGGTCTGTTTGCCCCCAAGTTTGGAGAAGCAGGCAGGAGCATCGGCCGGCCAGACTCCATTGAGAAAAATAGTCATTTTAGCTCATCAAACACAAGAGCTGCTAGTCTACCGCTGCATCGATTAGTGTTTGTTTGTGTTGTGAGACTTTAGTGAATCCAAACTAAACCTTTTGAATGTAAAGGTCACATTATAACACGAGCTAATCGAGCCAGAAGTAGACTAGAAAGTCACGTGTTGAATTATGTTAAATCACTGTTTTTCTCAATGGAGTCTGGCTTTCCAGAGAGCAATATAGCAGCTTCAAATTCCAATCAGAAATTGCTGTATGACAGAAAGGAGGAGAGGTGAAACTATTCTAAATATAGTGTACAGTTTAACTAAAATGTGCTACTGCCCCCCTGTCCACAGCAGTAAAGTGCTGAGCTTCAGTGTCGTTACTTCTGCCTGCTTCTCCAAACTGAGGGCATGCTGACGGCTATCTACTGTACAGCAGCTGGAAACACAGCATACAGGTAACAGCTGTGATCTTGTCATTGATTTTAGTGATGAAGTACCTGCTCATCGTATGGAGAAAAGACGACCCTGCTGAGTGAAAGAGTGCCTTTTCAGTAGCACAACAACATTTCTCCCATCTTAATTCATACATTTCACCCAGGTCTTATTTGCATTGTTGATTTCTCCTTCAAGTCTCTCCGAGCTTAACTTTAGCTGAGAAAAAAAAACTGAGCTTTGAGAGGTTTGAATGTTGTATTCAAATATCTTCAATGAGTGATAGAATTCAGGGGATCGCTCTTTGCACAAAGAGGTTTATAGCAGTTTGGTTTGAAACGCTTCAATTGGATAACACTCAGGCTCTGAAAAGGCTTTTATGAAGAGATTTCTCCCAGAGGGCTGCAGGAGAGCGCACCGACCTGTCTGCCGAGCCTCAGCTCTGACCTCGGCTCAGCGCTGAGGCGAGAGGTTAAGACCGTCTTCCTAAAAGGCTTCCTAATCTGTCGCCCTGAAACAATCGGCTCACGCTCCCCCGCAGCGGCCTTTCACCTCTGACCCCCCGCCCACCTGACCCCTCCACACGCCCCCCTCCGGTTCCCAGGGACTCACTGATGCGGCAGTCGGGTCCGGCGAATCCGGGGGCGCATTCGCAGCGAAACCAGTTCACTCCGTCGACACAGATGCCGCCGTTGTAGCTGTGGAAATCAGAGAGACGGAAAAATGTGAATCATTGCTGCAGCAGGTTTAAAGAGACTGAAATAGTGAATTCCTTCTAAGTTTCCTCCTTGAGGGCAAATATGTTCAGCCCCCCCCTTTCAGATGGGCTTTTAGAAAAACATAAATCAACACTTAATCATTTCATGGGAACTTCATTTGCAGATAACTTTGATACTGAGAACCCTGGTGTTGACGTTCTAGCTGGAAAAACTTCTAAAGGATGAGTAATGTCGGTTCATGTCTGTCACGCCTCCAATGAACCGCTCAAAAGTTATCAGTGTGGACTGATAACCTGCCATCTAAGAGATTCTTTAACGATACAGTTCAACCCCAAATGCAAAAATGTGTGTTGTTCCTCTTAACTGCGGTCTTATTTTTATTTATTATTCTAGATCGTTGGTGATACTGTTAGTGGGTGTAGTTTGGGAAAAACAAAAAATAGTTCATCCATGAAACTGCTCATGACAAGGTCTGTAGATTATCTTGAATAATCGGGTCATAATTTTTGGAAAGAAATATAACTGTTGAGTCAGACTGCAACTAATGATTATTTTCATTATCAAAAATTTGTCGCAGTTTTCCAGAGCCCGAGGTGACATCTCGGTGTCCAACCAACGGCCCAAAGCCCAGAAACTATCCCTTAACTATCATTAACAACAAAGTAAAGCAGGGAATTCTTATATTTATGAAGCTGGACAGGCAAATGTTTTACTTTTTTGCTTGAAAAGTGACTGAAATTATAATAAAATAGTTGACGATTTAGTTTCTTAAAAAACTGACTTATCGATTACTGGACTAATGGTTGCAGCTCTACTGCTGAGTTTTTAAAAAGATTTTTTGGTGCTTTGAGCACCGTAATCTGAATGCCATCTAGTTTCATTCTACTGAAGTGAAGGCAGACATCTCTACAGTCAATATCTCCAACACTCTGCAACTCACACCAAAACAATCTAGACTGATAAATAGTGCAACAGGTTAAAGACAAAATATGTATTTCTATTTTTGGATTAACCAAAAAAGTCCTGCAGAATTTCAGTGGAAATTAGACCTTTAACTGTGTCTCATCCTGCTCACTGTGCTGCATGATGTAAACTCAGCCAACTGTCATAATTCGGGTTCCCTCATATTCTAATAGTTCCTTAAAAGGAGTTCATGTGGAAATAGTAATTCTCCAAGAAGTTTCATAAAGTTTCAATGACTCAACTTCATCGACATAACTTCCCTTTTCTGTCTAAGATCTAATTTAAGAAACTTATCGTCTGTGTCAACTGCGCTCTTACATCATTTCACTACAATTACCACAACATTACATCTTTTCAAGAAAACTTCTTTGGAAATGACACTTAAAATTGTAATTATCATGAAATTATCATGAAAGCAGAGAGGTGAAGTTATTACCCAGGGTTTCTGTTGGTTTAGTTCTGACAAAAACTTTATATTTATTTGCTTTAACAACCATCTTTACACCAAAGTACAACTACTGAAACATCTACACTATACAGGTGGCTGTAAGGCCACATTAACCCCTTGAGGTCAGTAACTCTGATAGTTTGTCTCATGTTTTGCCCTCTGAGCAACAAACTATCAGACTCTCTTTTCCCGCAGAGTCTGCAGAGACTCTGAGTGTCAGCAGGCTGAAGCTGATCCCTGATCAATGTCCAGACTTCATATGTAAATCCCCGCTGACCACATACTGAGCGCCCGACACCTCCACTCCTCACAGCTACCCCCAGGTCGAGGCCGGTGAATGGTGAGAGGGGTGACTCTTCACACTTTCCTGCCCCCCCTCTCCCTCTCTAAACCACCACTAATCCACCTGTCAGTCACTGTAGAGGAGGGTGAGGAGGAGAAGAGGGGGAGGCTTTTGTCCTGGATAGCACATTTGATCCAGAGAAGCTGTCAAAAGTCCCTGGTTGTTCTCTGGTTGTGTGTCGTAGCAATTTTGTAAAAAAAAAACTATAAAAAAAAATAGAAATAAAAACTGGCTAGGTAAGGCTCCAGCCCACCCAGTGACCCTTGACTGGATAATTAGTTACAGTTACTGAATGAATGAAAGATAAAAACACTAATCAGAATCTCCTAAAACTCAAGTTTATGTCTTTAAAGGCATACTCCACGCACAAAATGACATTTATTTATCAATAATTCAACCTGTGTTATGTTCAATGTGTGAAGAAAACTTTTTTCACATCCTCTATGGTGAATGAAGAATCAAAATATGGAGAAAATTCTTGAAAATACATAAAAACGTCTGTTAACAAATTTCCAAAGAACTCGTGCAATAGAATCCAAGTCTCATTTATCCTGTCGTATGCTCAGTACTTCATAAACAAATGCATTCTCGCTCAAACGTTACAATATATCACTGAACTGAAAATAAAACTATCATGTGCTCTTTGAAACCAGACTTCATTGACAAAATTACTAATTTCAGCTTACTAAACACAGGAGCTGCTGATCTGCAGCTGCCTCAATCAGTTCTTTGTTTTTGTGTGACTTCGGCATTTAAAAAATTTAGTTCTGATTTACCAAAGTCAGACAATAACATTAACAAACTACGGATCGAGGCAGTGGTAACCAGCAGCTCCTGTGTTCAGCATGATTAAATTACTGTTTTTGTCAGTGGAGTTTGAAGAGAGCATAGAGACTTTTTCTTCAGTTCTCAGTTGGAAGGAGCAGTCTGTTGAGGGAAATACTGAGCAAATGACTCAGATATATTTCCAAGCATGTTCTCCATTTTTTTATATTTTACTTACAATGTAGTCATGTTAGAAAATCATGTTTTCTCCAAAAATTCAACATAACAGGGTGAGTAACCGATATGAAATTGGTCTTTTGGGGGTAGAAGTATTTCTTTAAATGGCTTGTTCTATCCAACCAAGAGTCCATACACAAAGACGTTGAATTTACAATTATAATAATCTGAAAAAAGCAGCAAATCCTAAAATCTGAGAAGCAAAAACCAGCGAATGCTCTACATTTTCATTTACAATCTTAAAGACATAAAATTAGATGTTTAAGCGTGAGAGTCACTCGGAGACCTTGTAGCTCTGTTTTATATTTTCAAGTCGAAACAATGCATCTCTGGTTGTTGGAATTTATCCAGAGTGACTCACCAAAGATGCAAATGTCAACTGGGCTGCTGTTTTAAGATTAATGGCAGCGAAGCGAGAATCAAAGATGCCGCACCCAGCAGAGATTAATAGTCAGTAGAATTTAGGGCTGCAGTTCAGACCACCTTGGTTGAATCAATTCTCAAGATCAAGTGAGGTCAAGTTGAACTTTCTATTAAATAACATAGAAAAGTGAGTCATGCTCAATACCAAAAATGGATAAAGTGGTGCAGATTTGTCCGCACAGCTTCTGTACTGAATGCCTTATGGTCCAAATGATCAATAAAAAAGATGTTTGAAACATAAACAGGTTTCTACAGGTGAAATTCTGCTGTTTGTGGCACCAGTTTAGAAGAATTCAACTATATCAGAGAGAGATTGTGGAAACCATGTCAGAAAACTGCAGCTAACAGCATCAATGGACCCTCTCCCCAACCACGACAATAACCAAAAATTATTTATTTATTTTTTAAATAATAATAATTCAGTTTGATAATGACAAAAATTCTGACTCACCAGGGATGTGGATTGCAGTCGTCAGCATCTGCAAGAGAGACATAGATAAACAAATTAATGAGTTCCAAAATTCCTCAGATCTGAGAATAAATTACTTTAAATGAACTATTTCAGGCTCAAAATAGATAAAATTGACCAAAAAAAGTGGCTCATTATTAAATAAAATTCTCAGATATTTCCGCGACTTTTAGGAGCTCTACAAGCAAGTTCACGTCAACATCGGTGTCGTCATTACGAAAGGGAAAATAAGATGTGTCGGATATCCCTGATTTATCTAACTTGGCACTAAATCATTTCGGAGCTTCACTCTGCCAAAGTTAAGGTGATGAAACTTGAGTCTAATGAATAACGTTTTATTATAATAGTATTTATAATTTCATTTATCATGCAACTGTCTCGACTTGTCCGATGACATGATGGCTTTTAAATTGATCCCATCTCTGCGATCTACCCATCGTAACATGAAGATGGCATCCAACAGTGACATACTCTGTGCGCAGGTGAGTCCCTTCCAGCCGTCCTTGCAGATGCAAGTGAAGGCGTCTCCCCCTCCGACGCACGTCCCTCCATTCTCGCACGGACCCGAGTCACACGTGCTGTTTTTGGCTGTAACACAAAAAAAGATTGCCTTTTATTTAATGTTTTAATTCTGAGCAGCCCACAGTGGGAGTGCTGCTCTGTGACCTGCGATCACTCTCTGACAGATCATAAAGACACACTATATCATCGTATTATTACACTATTATTACCAGAGTCATAACAGAGTAATTAGAGTGCAGTCAGAGCCTGACCTGTGTTGCAGGTGCTGCCACCCCAGCCTGAGGGGCAGCTACACAGGAAGGAGTCTCCGTGGTCGTAACAAGTCCCTCCATTACTGCAGGTAGTGGAGTCGCACTGGCTCTCCCCTGAAACGAGGCCGCATGGGAAAAAGATTTCAAACATTTGACTCCTTGCCAGTGTGGAGTAGCGATTACTTCAGCTGTACTTTGGAGAACAGTTCAGAGACGCCGTCAGAGAGGGAGAACAAGCCTGCACAGCAGCCAGCAGTGAGGACATCGTGCCTCAGAAAGAAGATTAAGAGGCTGAGGTTGTTAAAAAATATAAGACCTGACATGTTGGAGAACACTGAAACTGAGGACAAAGACACTTCTCATGGGCTTTACTTGGATTTTTGTTCACTTACCGCACAGTAACTATAAAAGTCTCGGTGAAAGACGTTTTGAGAGTATCTAGCTTCTGTATTGTTTTGAATATCTGAGTGAAACAGGACAGGTCGGTTGGATAAAATGTTGAGACAAATTTGAATTGATTATTTTCGTTGAAAATGGTTGATTGAAATATATTGGTACTAACTTATGTAAGCACGTGATATTTTCTTATACAGACTGAAAACATGATTGAATTTTGATTTTGAGGGAATATGTTTGGGTAACATTTGGGTTTTTTCCAATAGCAATGCTAAAACGATACTTTTTAAACAGTACAGAGTATGGCTCGGGTCTTGAGGGAGTTGTAGCATTTATTCACGTTCAAAATAAGCTCAACATTCATTTTCTACCATCTTTAGTTCTAGCAATATCTAATCCTCTTTTACTTAATATATTGGTCTTATATTGGTAACGTGTATACAGACTACGCTGTATACACGTTACACTCCCCCACTTTCTTTTGATCGCACACTTGTTAATGTTACACACACAACCTGGCACTGTCATTAGCCACCAAAATCTGTGTATCGATTTTGTCCAATAAGTCCCCGTCATTTAGGAAAAGGAACCAGTTTCAGTATCCAACCCCAGATTAATGAATATTAAGAAATGTGTTTTTTTAGCATATATTGTTAAAAGATAAACAAAATGGCTGGGATTAAATCATTCAAACTATGCAAATTCTTAAAATCCATCTTATAACAAAGCATGGGGATAAAATGTCCATTTAAATGTAACACATATGCACACTTCATATTATTTTTCTATAATATTATTAACAAATGCATCAACAAATTCACAGAATATTACCACAGATGTCTTTATCTCTCACCCACATGCACACTAACTCACGTGAGTGGCAGGTCTTTCCTTTCCAGTTGTCTACACAGTGGCAGTAAAAGTCATTTAGCAGATCGACACACTGGCCTCCGTTCTGACAGGGGTTCTTGTTGCACTCATTCACATCTGGAACAAAGTCAAACAGTGGATCAGTGTAATCCCTTTAGCTATTGATTCCTGGTTCATTTGAGCTTTTAATAACATACTACTAGCAGCTCTGCTAGAACCTGGTACAATGCATCTCACCTTGTTTTATATAAGGCTAATGTTTTATTGTGTCCCTGTCTAAATAAAAGTACATATGCAGAATATTACTAAGAGTGCTATGTTAGTATTTGCTTGTTATAATATAAACATAAAATATTTTATATAAATCATAAGTCCTACTGAATTATTTCTGCTTTTTGATCAGTTTTCCTTTTCTAAATGGTAATATAAGTAACTGCGTCATCTGCAAATGTGCTCACTGAACAATGTAAATACTAGTTACAAAAAGATTTAGAATCAGGCAGCTGGTTAAGTTGCCACATTTCCGTTTGCTTTTATCCCCAAAACAAATTCTCCATTGTTTTGTCTTCCATAAGATTGTCAGACTGCTGATCTTTCCTCTGCTGCTGGAGGCCAGTGATGGATTCTCCCAGGATCTCTGACTCACAGGCAGCACAACTTAGAAAGACTCTTCCCTGAAATTTGCATGTCTGTGCTGTTGCTCACATTGACCCTAAAAAACCCTGCTCTCTCAGACATACACACCCACACACACACTGACTCACCAACATCACATAGACTGCCCTCCCAGCCACCTGGGCACACACACTCGAAGGAGTTAATGCCATCGATGCAGGTGCCTCCGTTCTTACAGGGAGATGACGCACAGTCATTAATGTCTGCAGGCAAAGAGGAGATATTCACAGATTTCAGGTTATTTAATTTAATGTTTGCACTTAGTGATTCAATTTTTCAAGAAGGATAAAAAATGTAAAAGAATTCCAAATATTCACAATTTTTGTTTTATTTTGTTCCTACATGAACTTTTTGTTTGCTCAAGTTTTAACCCTTTCAAATCCGGATTGACATCAGTTTACTTGTACAGCATTCAGGTAACTTTCATAAGCCATTTGACCCTTTGAAACCTGAGCAAATTGCTGTGATTTATTTCGATAAAAGGGAAAAAAGGCAATGAACTACGTGGTAAGATATGTTCCTCAAATTGCAAGAAATAAGTAAACTGTCACAAGAAAATTACCCAAAAAGTAGTTGAAAAAAGGGAGAAATATCCTGAAAACTATATATTTAAAAAAATAATAATTTTATATTTCAAATCATGTTACAGGAAAAAATAAAATAAAAAAATATATAAAACAAAGACATTTTTTGTATTTCCAGCACATTTCAGGGTCATTTTTTTGTTTTTTATTTATTTTTTTGTGCATATTTTCAGGTAATTTTCTTGTAACGTTGTTATTAATTATTGCTAACTTTTGGGCCATGTCTTGTTAAGTTGCGCGTTGCCTTCTCCCCATGTTTTTGACAGAAATTAAACCAATTTGCTGAAATTTCAAAGGGTCAAGAACAAAAATGTGTGCTGTGAGACTACAAAAGCAAAAATTGTTATCAGATGTGGAAAATAAATTAGCAATTTCCCGTTTATGTTTTCCTCTGGATTTCCTTTTTTACGTCTGCTGCACACTCAACCAAGAGTGATGTTAAGTGAAACTGGAGTTTGAATTACCGTAAGAATCATGTGGTTCCCAGTGATGGTAACTGAAGATAAATATAGTCTGTGTGTTATGTTGTGTTTGTGTGTGTGTGTGTGTGTGTGTGTGTGTGTGTGTGTGTGTGTGTGGAGAGCTAATAATGACTCACTCTCGTGGCAGTAGGTGCCAGTGAATCCCGGCTCACAGGAGCAGCTGAAGTTCCCGGCAGGGAGGCTGATGCAGTGGCCTTGGGGACCGCACACATTGGATGAGATGTGCCACACCCGCTTTTGGGTGTCATTGGTGGCCACTGCTACTGTGCAACTGTCAATCACTTGAGGTGACAGAAATGGGGATAATTAGGGATTGTGATTAGCATTCTTTCAACTTAGTAATGTAAAGAACAAAATATAGATTCTACTTTTCCAGTTTTCTGCACAAATTCAACATAACATAGGCTGAGTAATTTATATACAAATGTCTATTTGGCGGTGGGGGGTGAAGGATTCCTGTAAACTTTATCTTAAAATAATAGATAAAAGGATGCTCCAGGTGCTGTGTTACCTTCACACTTGTTGGTCTTGCAGTGGTCCTTGAGCTCTGAACAGGTTTTGCCCTCGTAATCGTCGGGGCAGCTGCAGTAGAAATCCCCTATCAGACTGTGACACTGAGCCTTATTGTGACATGGGTTGGGGCTACAGGGGTCATTCTGCACCTGCAGATGGAAAACAGGGAGTTAGAAATAAATCTGAAGTGTAAGCACTAAACTGTTACTTTTACTAGCTGAATCCAGTCCTCACCTCACAAGTTGTACCAGAGAAGCCCTGCGAGCATTCACACATGAACCCGTCCAGCAGGGTGTGGCAGCGGCCACCGTTCCTACATGGACTGCTGGCACAGCGGTTTCTCTGAAACTCGCAGTGCCGACCCATGAATCCTGCCTGGCAGACACACTGGTATGCTCTGGCCATCTCCTGGAGCAAGAAGTTAAAAAAAGTCTGCTGTCAGATTTCAGTAAGATGAAGATGATCAAAGTGGCAGCTCAAACAATTTCTATCTATCTATCTATCTATCTATCTATCTATCTATCTATCTATCTATCTATCTGTATGTCATTTAAATAAAAACATTCTGGTTTTGATCAAGCACCCAATAGCACTTGCAAATCCCTAAGACATCCTTTTATGAGACGTGTTGGATTCAGAACCCCAACACTGAGCTAAACAACAAATCTTAACAAAGCTTAACAAAATCAAAGGCAGCATATTGAACAATTCATGCATTTATATCGACCTTAACAATCCATTTATTGTGAGGCATATCATTGCTATCAGCTGATATTGGCTTAAAAATGAAGTTAAAATGAACTTTTTAAAATGACATCAGACTTGCCAACATGCTGATAGTATTCAAATGCATTTCCACAATAAATGAAATTTACATACAATGAAAAGCATTGCATTTCATGTCTCCATTTGCTGTTGGGCCATCATGATAAGAGTATGCAAAATATGATGTTAATTTCACCGCAGAAGAGACTTGATGATCACTAATATCAAGTAAGGAAAAAAGTGGATATATCGATAGTGATAATGGTATTAGTTACGGCGAATGACTTGTTATATATCCGCATATCAAATATCAACAAAAAATCCATTATCGTGCATCCCTACCTGTTTATGATCAGGTTTTTGGAGTATCCTGTTTATGTGTTTGAGCACGTATATTCAGTTTTTAAAAACTCTAAAAGAAACAGGTTGTATATGGGGAATATGAATAACCGGGTTACTTTGTGCTCATGTAAACACAATGCCTGAATATGACCATAACCTGGATAAACCCCTTAAACATGTCCATGTAATAGTGCTCAATCTGAAATTGTAAGAATAAATACATTTTAGCCAAGCACTGTCGATTACAACAATGTTCCCATGTTTTTTTATTTTGGGGATAAATGGGTCAATAAGCAATGGACAACTATTGATGCCATTTCAATTCAGCCTTGTGTTTATGATAGTTTAACACTAAATCAGGTAGTATTCATTGTATTCATGTTTGTGTCAAAATATTTACTTGCGCTTGCACCTGACAGATCCTTATTTTATTCTCTAGAGAACTAATATCAGAAAATGAAAAAAAACCTTTCAGGGAGAACACGTTGGTAACCAGTGTTTCATAATACCCTTGAGCAGACTGAATGCTCTGACAGGTATTGTGATTAACAGCTATGATCGTGTTCCAACTCCATGACGGCATCATGTCACATTTACATGTGTCTAAACTCAACAAAGACCTCAGTGTTTTTGAAAGCCGTAAAAACGTCCACGTTTGACATTTGTGAATCTCACCTTGCAGGTCCCTCCGTTCTGACACTGACCGTGGCAGCTTTTTATATCTGAGCAGAAAATACACAGAGAAAACATCAGGTTTGTGTTTGACAAGTTGGGAAAGTGGAACATGCATCAGTGCTGGAGCATGCAGCTGCTACAGAGAGGGGGTCGACACAACCGAAGCAAAGGGGGTCCACGCCCGAGGAAATGTCAGACGCAGATTCACAGGTGCGGTGAGAACATGCAATTACAAAACTGCAGGAGTCAAAACTAGCCCTCAAGATTTTTCTCGAGAAGATTTACAACAGTCAGGAAAAAGGATAAAGTTTAGTCTTATAACTTGGAAGAGTTAAGCCAGGGTGTGGCAGGTAAAAAGAGCCATCTGAGAGGCAGGAGAAAGAGGAATAAATGCAGCTGAAGTCCAGATGACTCGACTAGCTAGCCTCTGTTCCACTAGTATCTTTAATTTAAAAGATTTTCTCATATGGGTGTTTTTTAAAATCCACTCCTCTCTGAAAAGCCACAACATTTTGATGTTTTCTGTCCATATTCTAAACAAATAACAAATACATAAAAGGTAATATTATTAGAAAGTTATCCAAAAAATATTGAATGTCCCGAACACTATATTAACAATTTTAATAATTCTATATTTAAAATATGTTACAGAAAAAAATACAATGAAATAACAATAAAATAAATACATTTTTATCAGCACTTTTCTAGGTAATTTTTGAGTTGTCTTTGTTTTTCACCTTTTTTGTGTGTGTTTTATTCAGGTGATTTTCTCGTCATTTTTGGGTCCTTCCTTCTGAAGTGGCTCATTGCCTTCTACCCGTATTTTTGAAAGAAATAAAACCAATTTGCTCAGGTTTTAAAGGGTTAAGTTAAATAAAGATCATTTTGCTAGTATTACGAGCAAAAAATGGCCAATCCTTTGTTATCAAAGCCTTATGAAGACATAGATGAAAATTGCTGGTAAAATAAGATGTAATACAAATAAATATATATATAGATATATATATATATATATATATATATATATATATATATTATCCAGTATAATAATACATTCAAATTTATCTTAAAATACGGACAGAAAAACCAGAAACATGTGTCAGCTCTTCAGAGAGACTTGAGAAGTATGAGTCGTGTGAAGAAGCTGGTGGAAGAGAAGGTAGCCAGCGAAGAGGACCGGCCTCGGGTCTGACGGTGTGACTACAGGTGAGCAGAAAGAGGCTGAAGACTGAATGATTTTCTGGATTGATACTAACTGATCTCACAGTTCCGGCCCACCCATCCATGAAAGCAGCTACAGTGATATCCACCAATCAAGTTTTTGCAAGAGTAAGCATAGTTGCAAGGCTTCCCCGCACACTCATCAACATCTGCAAAATGGAGACGAGAGACACAGAGAGAATGAATCAGAGAGCCGAGGACCTGCTCAGAAACCCCGCCACCAAGCGTAGCTTCACGTCGCACAGCAAACTAAAATGACTTTTTCTCTAAACATTAGCGTTTTTTTTTTTTTTTTTTTTTTTTTACAGAGATCGCACTGCAGGGCAGCATGGCCATGTCCCTTTTGTGCTTATTTTGCATTTTTGCACAGAACCAAAGAAAGGCGGATGAAACACAACAGATCCTGCCTCTGGTGTGACACAAAACATGCGCGTCAGCAACGCTTTATAAACAACAACAGTGGCATCACCTGGCAAAAACAATCGTTTATCATCTCTGTTATTTGGCAGCTGATCTCGCCCTTTGCAAGCAGCGTTATGAGCTCCTGAATCTCGCTGTTTTCTCAATTTGCGGACGTTTACGGCCCCTGTTTTTCTAACAGTTCGTTTAAAAATCTTCCATGGTGGGTCACACGTCATCAAAACATCACACGCGTACTTCCCATGATCCCGTCCTGGTAATCGTTCTGTTTATACAGACGTCGTTTCAGCGCTGGTACTTCCTCCTGTGGCGGCTTATAGGCCAAACCATCTGTCCTTCCATTCAGCTATCAGTGTTCCCGCCCTGAACAGGCAGTGTAAAAGCGGCTTCTGACTTCCAACTGTTTTATGCTTTTTGTGGGGTGAAGCTTTGGTTAACTAAAGGCCATTTCAAACACTGAATCTTTAACATTGCTGGTTTTATCTACCAGTTACAATACATACTTTGAGCTTTCAAACCAAGGTCTCTGTTACAGAAATGTTCCATAATAACTGCACTGTCATGCTTGCACAAGATTTGACTTTTGGTGCTCTGCAGCAAATGGTGCATCAGTAAAGGAATTTAAAAATAACTTTGCGGCTAAATAACTGTTTTCTTCCTCCTCATGAGGAAAAACAACCTTCAATGGAGACACATTCTTAAAAATAGCTCATCTGACATCAGAGGAACTACAAATGAAAATGGGCTCATTCACAGTATTTCATGGGTTGTTAAATTGATTTCCTTGTGTATTACAAATGAAAAATATATGAGACGTTTACTTCAATGTGGAATGATTAAAGTCTTTCATGTGCAGATTTGAGCTCGTGTGTGGTGAAGCCTCTCTGTTAATGTGGTTGGATTCTGTTATGCCGTCAGATTGCTTTCATGACTTTTATGGGTAAACGACTCGGAGGTCTTTTTCAAACATGTAAAATTGCCAGAACATTTACAGGGTGAAGTTCATGTCTGACAGGGTTTCATGTCTTCCATGGCTCTTTTCTCACCCCCCTCCCGTCGGGGTTAATGTCTCTCTATTGCATTCCCTGAAGGCCGACCTGCGGCATTCCAAGTGGTCAGTTTCAGAGGCAGCTCTCGCCGCGCCCGCCACGCCGCCTCGCTCACTATAAACCGACACAGTGCATTAATACTACTCCCAGGAGGTAAGCGGCACCTGTTGGCCTGCTGAAACTAAACACCCAGACCCATTCCCAAAAACCCAGCCTCCCCCACTACTTCGACCCCTCCTCCTCACCCACTGTCTCCCAGGTACCACCCCGCTCCCTGAAAGGGGCAGCGTCCAGAGAAAAACACAATCCGTAACACAAACCAAAGCAATTCGTCTGCTCCTGGCGCATGTTTACAGGTTATAAAGCGTTTCCTGGCTGAGGTCGAAGGGGGTGAGGGCTCCGCTATGTCGGGGAGACGCCTCACCGTAGCGTACATACAACCCTGTTACGCCCAGTCTGGAGCCAAAGATAACCCCCCGCTGGAGTATATTTTGTCCCAAGGCTAGCAGTTGCCAGGCGGGAGGTTATTTTTAGCTTTACTCAAGTCACCTGGCTCGAGTTACAGATGATACCCAGCGAGTGTCTCCGTTGGGCGTGCATATACACAAACACACACTCATTTGAAATTAGTGGCCCTCCTGCAGTAATACTACTGGTTAAACGACACAGCAGGATAAACAGACACCCAGATATGCTGTAACTCTGCAAGCAAATGGGATTCCTGGAATGAGTTTGGACGCATGGCATTCGCTGTTGATGCAACACACACAAAAAACACACCAAAGCAAAATAACATGCAACAACTTTTTCAGGGATTTTAGAAAAATATACACATTATAAAATGTTTTCCCTCCAAAATACTCTGAATCAAATTTCAAAATACGCCTCCTGATCTGACGAAAATTTTGGCACAGACCAGTGACCCCACACAACATTTGTAAAGCATCTTGTGTTATTATTGTTGATCACAACATATTAATCAATCAGTCAGTGAGATGTACCTAACTGGCAGGTCTTGCCTGTCCACTGTGGAGGACAGATGCATTCGAAGCCGTTCTCCATGTCCATGCAGGTTCCGCCATGAGCACAGGGGCTGGAGGCACACTCATCTGTGTCTGAAATGTAATAAAACCACACTGATGTTGAAGCTATCAGCACTTTAAAAACTTCAGCTAACATTGGGGACATTAATGCACAGGTGAATCTGAAAACTTTTTCTATGCATTTTGGTACTTCCTCTGCATGCATAATGCATTTCAGGTCACTGAAAACACATCTTTTATAATTAGGAAGCTTTTCAGCAAATATGTCTTCAGTATTGATGAGAAGAAAAGGAAAAAGACGTACCAAAAGGTGGCACGTAACACTAAAAAACGATCATTTATTATACATTTTCAGCTGTATGCGACCAAACAGACTACATGTAGATCTCACTGCTTCATCTGATCTGTTAAAGACTTAAATAGGTTGTAAGACCCCCCTCACCTTTAGCACAGGTTGGCCCGGACCAGCCTGCAGGACAGTGACACTCAAAGCCTGAGGGGACTTCATGGCACGTCCCTCCGTTGGCACAGGGGTTGGACACACAGGCGTGCTCCGCTAGAGAGAAAAATGAACAGATAAACAGGAAAAATCAGAAATCGTTGTCCTGAATGTGACGTGGCACAAAAATGTGTATCTGGAAACCTGAATTTATTTGATTTAGAGACTCACCGATCTCGCAGTTCTTGCCAGAGTAGCCGTCTGGACAGGCGCAGTTATACTCGTCCGGCTCTGTGTTCATACACGTCCCTCCGTTCGTACAGGGCCGGTTGGTCCCACAGTAGTTCAGATCTGCACAGCAAACAACACTGATGTGACGCACTCTGTGTGTGTCTGTTTAAACACTCGGTTAACAAATCATACACAACCTGCCAGAGTGACGTTCAGGGCAGAAGACACCTGACAGCTGTGCTCAGAGATGGATAAAATGATCATGTACAAAAAATTTAAATATTAATGCAATACTTTTACTTCTCATCCCTCCGCAGATTTTTTCAGTTTAGCAGCCATACACAATAACTTGCTGTTACAGGCTCCATTTCATTTTTTCTTTTTTTCCCAGAAGCATCTGATTGTGGGTTACCAGGAAAACAATGTAAGAACATATTTACGGAAAATGTAATTTCTACTTTAGTCCCCTGCAGCTTTACCAATCACACTCTGTCCTCATGCTTCTTACTGTATGTGGCGTCAGAGGTTTTTAGCTCACATACTGGAAATCAAAAAATACTTTACAATAGCTCTGTTTTTATCTGATTTGCAAATCAAACTGTATTGTTTCACCCTTTCCTTCTTGGCCACCATCAGCTTCCATTAATTTATTTCCACACAGCATCAATTTCAGATGGAAACTCCTGAAAATGTGTTGTTTGGGGGAGAAAATCGTGTACACATTAATTCACATTAAAACAACTCAAGCAAGTTTCTGCTTATTGATTTTGAGGCTGCATGGAAAAAACAAAACAAAAACAAAACACAAGAAGAAAGAAAAGCATTTAAAAAAAAATCTGAAACTCTACAGCATGCTCTGGAAAACCATCACAAGTAATATTAAACAAAATATAAATTATGAAATATTATAGCTAAGATTATGAAACTATAATCTCTATTCACAGCAGGATCTCAATTAATATGCAGTTTTTCATTCATAGAGATTTGCTCAGATGTCATCTGGAACCAAAACACCCCAAAAAAAGGCTCTAATTTGTCTGTAAACAATGACAGAGGTGCACAAAGTGAGGAAGTACTGTCAGCTTGGATATCTGTTATTCGGATATCTGCCGGCTACACTGGAACCCTGGAAATATTTGCCGTTGGCCTAAGAGGCTAAATTGTCATCAGACTGATTTTAAGACAGACCTTCTTCACAGCAGACATTTCGTCTTGTTTTAGTAGGAAAAGCAGAGGTGGAACTGATAACATTAATGGCTCAGTTTCATTAAGTGTCCCAGTAAGATACACCAGTGAGCCGGCGTGCACACAACCAGGACCTTTCCAAAGTGCAATGCTGCCATCATTAATGTTAATAAATACGCCTGTTCTTTTCCAACTGTGATGAGTCAAAAAGATAAAGGTCTATTGACAAACCACTACACCAGTCTTGTAAATTTACAGAAGAAATCATATTTATACTAAAATAAACCTGTAGAGAATGACCTGAAAATACTTTAAAGATGAGAGATGAACTTTTAGTACTCGTAGATAACCAAAAAGATGGATGTGTAAATATAATGTGGGTGAATAAGAGATCTGACCTTTGTCACAGAGTAGACCTCCCCAGTTCTTCTCACAGGTGCACTGCCACGGCTCGTTGCAGGTGCCGTGAACACAGCCGGGATACGGCAAGCACTCGTCGCAGAGCTGACCCTGCCAGCCGTAGTTACACCTGCAACACACAGCGGAGAGGACAGTTAGTTTACAGTGTAACACTGGCAACGCCGCTTTATTTGTACAGCACATATTGTACAACAGGGCACTTCAAAGTGCTTTACAGATCAATAAAATGTAACCGATTTACAATAAAAGAGTAAAGAAAGAAGATATAAAAGGTCAAATTAATTACAAAGTTCAAAATAAAAATAACCATATAAAATAGCAAAAGTGCAGGCAAGAGGTGTAACAATAAATAGATTATTTGAAATGATATAAAATCCAGTTTAAAAATAACTGCAGTCATTACCATGTGGAGTGGGCAGTGTAAAAAAAAAGAATGTTTTTAGCTGTGATAAATACTCTACACCTAAGAGGTGATATAGTACTTTAATGTACTTCTGTGTTCCTTTCTTTCTTTACTTCCTTCCTCCCATTCTTCCTTTCCCTTATTAATTTTTTCCTGAATTATTTTGTTCCCTCTTTACTTTCGCCCTTCTCCTCTTCCTTCCTTTCTTCTGTACCACAGTTTTTCTTTCCTTCCTTCTTTAAGAAATCTGAAATCTCTAATAAGGGGAACAATATTTCCTCTTGACGCCAATTTAAACTTCACTTTCCTTCACATCTTCTCAACTATATTTTACAAAAACATTTACTGTAACTGCATGTTATGTCATATGTTTTCCACTGTTTTCTTGTTGCTTTTATTTCAGTGAAATATTTAAAAGCTTGCGCCATGGCTGATAATCAAACAACAGTTGACAGAGAACAGGGTTCAGTGGGTGCAACAGTGGCTGAGTATAGTCTTGAGTAAAATAAGGGCCTCTTTTTTCACAAGCGAGAGTGTGTTCTTATTTACAGCTCCAGCCCGAGGGAATATCAGACACACAGATGCACTTAATAACACACAGGGAGCTGGCCATGAAAAAACAGTGATAGTTACGTAGTGATAACAAACAAGTAATTTAATACTGTTACAATGTGTGAAAACACAGAGGAGCGCTTGATGTCGGGCAGCGTGCCAGCGAAACGTCCCCGGGTAAACATGAAGAATCCTGTAGGTGCCAAGGAAAGGGAAAGTGCTTTTTAACAGTTTCAACTCGTGTAACAAAGGGGGGGACTTGTTAATGCAGGACACATGCTGAGCGGACAGTTTCAGAAAACAGAGCGGAGCTGATCGAGTCGCGGCTGAGCGTCACTGCAGCAATTCGCTGGACAGAACGTCTTCATCAGGGTGAATGACACGTTTGCTGCAGTTCCTGATCTTAGGACACACGGCACCAGGGGACATTCCTGACAACATGCGTGTGTCCCATCATGCTGCTTACAACACATGCAAGCACTGATGTCAACTTGTCTTTACACTCTTAGAAATAAAGGGTTCAATGAGGTTCTACACTTTTCAGGGTGCCCAAGAGCTCACCTGGCAGAGGCCCCATATACAAAGACTATGTCCTTGCTGCAGCAGCTGTGGGTTTGATTCTCTCCTCGTTCCTTTGCTTGCATGTCTTCCCCTCTCTCCCCCCTTTGTCGCTAAAGCTGCCCTATCAGAGTAAAGGCATAAAAAGCGCCCAAAAAATAATCTTTAAAAAATAGATTAAAAAAAAGAACTGTAACACCTGCGACAATTAACACATCTGCTGTTGGACAATTAACACATCTGCTGCTGGACAATTAACACATCTGCTGCTGGACTGTTAGTACACACCATGTGGTTATTGATTGCTTTACACTCTCAGAGCACAGAGGGTACTCTGGGCACAGAGGGAGCAGCAGAACGCCAGGCACTGTGAAAGTGAAACTTAACCTTCCTTCTGCAGGGTCTAACATTTTGCATTCATCAGCTGCTCCTCTCATCCATTGATCTGCTCTGATTTGCTCCAATAAGCTCTGAACAATCGACAGATAAAAAATGCACTAAAAATGAGTGTGTGTATCTTGAAACAACATGAATAAACCTTGAATTCAGGACAATTAAGCTTTTAGAAAACTTAAAACTATCTGATTTTCAGTGGAAATGGGCTGCAGTCTTTTTTTATTGATATAAGGCTGGAGGTAATGATTTTTGTTATCACTGATAAATATCTATTATTTTCATTCATCTGTTCTTAAACTTCAGCAAAGTGGTAGATGTGATTTAAGCCACAGACGGACCTTCCCATGAACTTTTAATGTGTAATATGATCATGCCAATACGTCTGTTTTATTAACTTCTAATCTTCTTTTTGTTGTTGTCAGTGGACAAAATTCCACCTGGGTGACTGAAATCTGTCCATCACAAGTCCCAAAATCTGAAGTCGCCATCTTTAAATTGCTTGCTTTGTTCAATAACAGTTAAAAAAAAAAAGAAAAGTAAATCCTATTATTGGAGAAGCCAGAGAAGTTTTAGCTTTTTTTTCTTGAAAAATAACCAAACCAATTACTTGAGTATAAACAATTTGTTCTAATTCTGTTGTTTAAAAAATGCTGAAACAATAAGGTAATAAGTACTCTACTACAGACAAAAATGACTTGCTAAGAGGCTGTTTTTTGTGTCATGTGTTGCGTGTCGTCTCTCAGCCCTCTTCCTGTGTCGTGAGCTCCGTCGAGGTCAGACTTGGAATGAGCGGCGGGTTTGTGGAACGAGGGTTAGTCGTCTCGGAGGAGAGGCCAGCGAAGGGTTAGCTAATCTGTTGGTTTATGGCAGCACTCTGTTATTCCAAGGCCAGTGGTAACCTTGCCCCACCTGTCCTGTCATTTCTCTGTCGGGGCTATTTTAGGGAGCGACCCACCCCAAACCCCCCCCCCTCCACCACCACCGTCCCTCCACTCCAGCTCACAAACACTTCAAAATGGATGCCGACCAAACACTTCTCTTCCCAGCAGTGGTGTGCTGCGCTGTAGTGAGCTGCAGTAGTAACTGAAGACAGTGACAGACTGGAAGCCCCACGCTGGGGGGGCCGGGGTCTGAACCTCACTCCTTTTTTGGAATCAACTGCTGCCATTAACCCTGAACTATAGTAAAACTTTTATTGTTGCACTTGATTCTATTAGCTGTTGTCTACAGCAGTGGAGGGACCAAGGTATTGTTTTGCAAGTCACACTGAAGTCTCAAATCTTTGCATCGAAGCTACAACATTCAATTAGCATTTATTAGTCATTCAACAGAAAATAATAGTGAAATATCTTAAAAATCGATTCATATTTGAAGAAATTTCACATGCAAAAATTGCAGAAAATGCAGTTTTTCAGCCTTGCAAAGAGATTTCCTTTTTTTGTGTGTTATAAATCATATTAAACTGAATAACTTTGGGTTTTAGCCTGACAAAACAAAATATATAAAAGAATCACCTTGGACTTTGAGATATTAAGATGGACTTTTTTTTAAAAACTATTTTCTGACAATTTTTAGACTAATCTTTTCTTCTTTTTTTGAGTTTATATCATCAAACATGTGACTCTGATGGGAGGTGAGTCAGGTGGCTGGGGTCCACACCTCTGGTTTACAGTGTCTTTGTTGTTGAAATATATGCAGAATGATTTATTGTTACTTATTGTTGATGTGTGTGTAGTGTTTTTATTGTTGTAGCATGAACCGTCTCCAGTATGTAAAACAGATTGTTTTTCAGTTTTGGAAAATGGAATTTGTAATATGGGTAGTTATAAGACACTTATCAAAGACTTGCATCGTAAAAATGCAGCCCTGACTGTGCTCTGCTTGTGTTAAAACATGCACAACACATTTTGCTTCATGCACAATTTGTAAGCAGAAACGCCTTTAACTGCATGCACAACCGCAACAACTTAAATCTGATGCTGCTCGGTGAGGCAAGCCCAGTTGTGCGCCTGTGCGTGTGTGTGACAGCGCTGTTATTGTTTACTACAGTATGTGGTGTTGTCCGGCACTGCGGTCGGCGGCGATGCCCTGCACACTGTCAGCCGTGCAGCAGCGGTGGCAGCGTGGACAGTCTGTCTGGCTGCAGTGTGGGAGAGCAGGGAAATGGTTTCGGGCAGCCACAGGCCAAGGGTGGCATTACCCACAAGCCCCGTCGCCGGGCTGCTGCCGTCCCATCAATGGAAGGGGCCGCGGGGGCCAGCCGGAGCCGAAAATATCCCGTCTGCCCACAAACCCCCGCTCTGCTGCTGCCCCTCAGACAAACCACACCCAGAGGACGGGACGGTGGGCAGGGGTAGAGGTAGAGGGGCCTGTGTGTGTGTGTGTGTGTGTGTGTGTGTGTGTGTGTGTGTGTGTGTGTGTGTGTGTGGGACCGCTGAATTATTTACAGGCAGGCCTCGCGCCCAAATCCAGAGGACGGACTTAGCCCACTGTTGCCTAGCTACATGTTTAGTAGTGTCACATGAGGGAGCGTAGGTTGTGAATGCGCTGTGTGTAGGAAACGAGATACCAAACACACATTTTTAGTTTTCCTCTGCCAGGCTGTTTCTCTCTTTCTTTTTTCTCACTGCTTTTCTCTCTTTCTTTAACCCTTCACTCTCAGCTTCTCTGCCTCTCTTTCACTTTCTCTTCCATCAACATAATTTGCTTGGAATCTGTTATTGAGGTTTTATTTTATTGTTAACCTAAAGGAAAACTCTTATTTGTGTAGTTCAGCTCTAACATTTTTTTAAAATAATTGGAGTGAAACAAGCCAAGCTGTTTGACAGAATAATCTTAATTTCAGATCGACTTATTATCGTTTTCTGGAGCTTTTCAATATATGAATGTGACCAACTGCTGTCACATGACTGAAGTTAAATCCATAAGTCACATGATGACATTTCAGGCCTAACTGTCAGCCCAAAAATACTTTTTGACATATCCAGATTTATTTTTCGAAAAAAAAAAAAAAAAACAACAACAAGAACAACAACAACAAAGAACACAAAAGGCAATTTTTGCAAACTTATTTAAAACCACATGTGGAGCTGTTTTGCAATGTGATTCCATTCGGATCTGTACAGATGCTCAGGCTGCTCAAATCAGATTCAAAGTGTCTTTTGCAGTGCAACACATGACAATAACAAAAAATCAAGCGTGACTGAGGTGCTGAGAAGAATCCATGCTACTGCCGGCAAAGCGCTTTGGATGACAACGCTGAAAAATTGAAATAAATAACTGCAAACTGAGTGATGTGTTCGGTAAATGGTAAAAGGTGCCACCTGCTACTCAGTAATCACTGTCATGCACTCACAAACCAATAGAAACAGTTATCAGGAGAAATTTGGGGTTGAGTATCTTGCTCAAGGATACTTCGACACCTGGAGTGGAGTAGGCGGGGAACAAACCACCAATCTCACGATTAGTGAACGACCCACTCTACGTCTTGATGGACCTCTATTTCTCATGCTTCTGCTTTGGAAAGCCGCGTCCCCAGTGTAGCTACAAAGTTACCAGCGCCTTTGTCGTTACCACAGCAACCCACGCAGAGAGGTTGGTTATGTCTGGACACAAATCTTGCACAAATACAATCTGATAACTTGCAAATAACAGTGCAGACAGTCTGTCTTAAAGATCTGATCTGACTGAAGCCACTTGAATGAAAACTGGGCAAACTCCACCTGCTGATCATGACAAGTTGAAGGATTAAAAAAAAAACCTTGTAAATTTACCTTGATTAAAAATTATTTCATCAAAAAACAAATTCAAAGATTAAGAGTGAAATTTGACTTTTATGACTTCAGTTATAAAATCTGTGATCCACAATGTTGCTTCAGATCTGCTTAAATTTTGCCTGACCTGAAAGCCATCGAGAAAATGTGATTGTGTGATGTGTTTTCATGATATTATTTTACGTCTGGGTGGTAACGAGCCCGCACGAACATCTGAACATTCACAATGATGATGTCATTGTGTCAAGTTGTGACTGACTGAAAAAGGCTTTTATTCACTCTGAATCTTCTTTTTGGATGGATGTTCGTCTTCCTTTTTCTCATCAGTGTGTGTGTGTGTGTGTGTGTGTGTGTGCATTTGTGTGTGAGAGTGAGAGTGAAGTTTGGCTTTTTAAAGCTCCTCAGTCTGTCTAAATGTACACTTCAGTTCCACATGTAATCAAATCTAAATTTCCCTCCGCAGCCTCTTCTCCTGTTCACAGAGCTGCTACAACAAACGCCTGGTCAGCCTTTTTTGTTAAACGCTCACGGTCCACAGTGCAGCACATTACAATTCTGCGTCTAACTGGACCGTCCTCCTTGTGAGTGCAGTGCGTACACAATTTGGCAATCAGCTTAACTCATCTCATTATTTTATAATAAAACTGACAGGTAACGCTCATAATCAGTTATTTCCTTCTGAGTTCTCTGGTGACATCACAGGGTTCAGTGCTCAATTCAGCTTTTTTTCCCCCAGATCAGATCTTTCTGTCTAAACTGGTCACAATTATGTTTGAAGTCATCCATATCTGACTTTGGTGTGAACGGCTCTCTGCCAATGATGTCACACACACGCAAAAAAAAAAAATAAAAAAAAAAAATGACATAGCAGTGCAAACTTCATCTCCTGACTGATGGTGAAACTTTGTGATGACACACAGAAGAACACAACACGCATGTGCAAAGTGCGGCCGTGACGTCAAACAAACCGCAACAACAGTTTTACGTTTCATGCAAGAACCTATTATGTAGGCAAGCTTTTGGCATGTGCATTTATGGGAAAAACACTTTAATTTCGATATGACTGTTCTCACAGTGGTCACATGGCCAGATATGAATCAGAGTATAGAACAATGTCACGCTGCTCTGGGTCCCAAGACTGTTTGGCCTTCAAAAATCATTATGTTAGTACTGAGATGAGGAAATTGGCTTTTAAATATTATGCTCCACACAAGTGGAACAACCTGCAGAAACTCTTAAAATTAGACGCACTAATCTCTTTTAATCGACATAAATCTCTGACTGACAGAGCACAGTGACTGCATGTGTTGATGTTTGGACTATTTGTTGATGCACGCAGTGGCTATTGTGTGTCTTCGCTATTAATGTGCACTTTAGTATCGGCCACATTTCTCATGTTTTGTAGATGTATACTGTAGTGTGCTTTTGTTGTTTTTATATGTAATGTAATCAGGATGTCCTTTGTAAAAGAGAGCTTGCACTCAATGGCCTTCCCTGTTTTAATAAAAGTAAAATAAAATAAAATAAAATATGAAAGAGGCCCAGATCTCATGGATAAAAATAGGTTATCTGTGACCACACTACCGTGAAGAAATCCATCTGTTTTTGGATTAGATTTTGGTCATGTAAGCTTAGCCTTCAGCTGTGGTCAAAACCACTCACTCATTCACTCCCTCACTATTCTCTGTGTAGTGTATCTTAAATACTGAGCTATATAGAGAGTAACCAAAGACATTTGGGACACTACACATGATTTTTCTGAACGTCATTGCATCAATAGATGCAGCAGACATTCATGTGACGCAGCGGGCGCGCCCAGTATCATGTAAACAAACGGAGAACTCAGGAGGACAGATGAAGGGAGAGTAAATTGATGCTGCATGTTAAGTTTTCTGTTAAATCCAAAATAAACTGTTGAAATTTCGATGATGTTGAAGTGAGGTTTTGGCAACTACGGTCTTGTGTCCTAATCACGAGCTGTAATAGCCCTCGATCTATTTAGTTCACAGCAACTCGCGGCCCGCCAAGCTAAACTTGGATATGATTATAGTGATAAATATTATTAATTTACACTCGATGTGTCCACTGTGGGATCAGGGTCAGAGTTTGGATTATGAGTCTTGCCTATTAAAAGGTGTCAGTTTAACTTTAGCACCCTCTCTCTCTGTATCCCTGCATGCCTGTTGTCTGCAGCTCACTGGGTGAAATGCCAGCCATAACAAGACCGAGGATAGGAAGAGGTGATGTGGGCTGCAGACATTAAAGAAGGGGGAGGAGGGGAGGGGGGCCACAGTGCCTCTCTGCTGCTGGAGGAGGACGAGGGAGGAAACATAAAGCAAAAAAACAGGCCTATGTGTGTGTTTGTGTGTGCGGGCAGGAGCAGGCCAGCTTTAGAACAGGAAGCAGAACAATGGCTTCTGGATCAGAGTGGAGCTGAGGGATGGAGGTGGAGGGATGGGGGGGCACTTCACAGAACTAGGATGGGGTTAGGCTGCTTGGTATGTTATCAACAACCCCCTCCTCACTCCCTCAGCGCCTCATTGCTCTGTTGTGTCACCACTGTTAACCTCATTAAACTCTTTCCATCCAAACAAGAGCATATTTTACATCACTTGACAGCCGCACTGTGAGGTGGAACAAGGTGGAACAAACAAACAAATATAAAAAAGGAGGGGAGGTGACTCACTTGCACTCGCCCGGCACGCTGCACGCCCCATGCTGGAGGCTGCATCCTTGTTTGCAGATGGCTTTTGGGAGAGGAAACAGAGAGTGACAAGTTTGTGTTAGTTCCTCAATCTGTCACCATTTCATCAGCATCTCTGAAACTATCAACTTTCAATCAGTTCTACGTTCTTGTCTGGCACCTTGTTTCTTTGGGTTTTTTTTTTTGCAGATGGTCAAATCATTAAAATCTCATTTCCCCTGTTTTCTTGTTTGTGAAAAAGAAAAAAGAATCTCTGCTGCCGTAACAATGGATGGCGAGTTGTTGTTTGGAAAATTGAAGGTGTCTCCAGCAGAGACGAGAGTTTCCAAACATTCTTTGAATTCTTGCAAATTGACACTTGACATGAACTTCAATGAACTTCCAAATGTTTTCCGTAAACGGCTGGAAGGAGGTAAAACCAGAGGGAGCTTCTTCCATGTGATCGCAAACGTTTGGACGTGAGAAAATGAGATGCAGCGAGTGAAAAATACAAATATCTGAGTGAGATTCAGATCTTAAAAATATTATTTGCAGCACATTTAACCATTTATTGCTTTTCCACTAAAAGCTACAGATGGTAACTTGTATAAAAACAACTTTGTCACATTTGATGAAACTGTCACTACATCCTGACAGAAGTACATATGACAGATAATCTGTGAATAGAATCGCGTCACTCCTCCCCTCCTGCTTCCTCGAATGGCATTCGCTAAATCCGACCGCCGTGCAGTCAGCAACAACCAATCAGAGCCGAGAACTTCAGGTGCAGTAAATTCATGCAAATGCCATTAAAAGTACTATGAGGAGACAGAGGAGTTTTTCACAGATTACCTGCCTCATGTACTGTGTGGAATTTAGCAATTATGACAGTTTTTGTTTTTTTAAGATTACCAACTACAGCTTCAACTGAAAAAAAATCTGTTTCTCTCATTTTTTGCTTTTTTAAATTTTGTTTTTAGGAGCAGAGGAGTAAAATAAATGTCAAAAAACTTATTGGATGGAAAGGAGATACTATTTTATCACTGAATCATTTAGCTATCAGTCATTTTCATTGATCTTATCGGTCATATTTTTGACTTATCTGATAACCTAACACTGTTTTATGTCAGTTTACAAGAACTGGTATGTAAGCATATTTAGTAAATTAAAACATGTCCGTTATTTTTCAGTATAAATCAGTAAAAAGTGAGGGTGGGGAGTCTCATGAACACACATCAGCCTGTATATTGCTGCATGTTTTAACAGTACAGCTGCAAAGATTAGCTGATTAATTAATTTGTCAATCGAAAGAAAATCAATATTTTAAATTATTTTTCAAGGAAAAATGTCAAACACTTGTTGGTTCCAGCTTTTAAAATACAAGATTTGCTGCTTTTCTTTGTCATTTATGATAGTAAGTGAAGAGTCTTTGTGTTTTAGACAAAAGAAGCATATTTGAAATTATCACTTTGGTTTCTGGGAAACTGCAATAAGCATTCTCATAATTTTTTGGCGTTTTATAGACTGATGATTAATTAATCATAAAAATAGTCAGGATATTTGTCAATAAGGAAACAAATCGTGAGTTTCAGCCCTGGTTCACAGTGTGAATGATGTCTTTGCTGTACCTATTTTGCAGTCCGGCCCTGTCCAGCCCTCCATGCAGCCTCTGTTTCCCAACTGGTCGCACACATAATGGCCGAAGTAGTCATCACGTGGACGGCACACTTTGTTGCACTTGCTGCCGTAGTAGTTTTCATCACAGCGTACGCGGATGGTGTACTCGAGCCTGGCGATCGAGCTCTTATACTCCACCGTCTGCTTCTCCTCTCCGGGGTTGATCATCCCTTTGTGGATGCTGCGTTCGATCAGCAGCTCATCATCTGGACAAAAAAGACAAACAGATCAGTGTTAAAACAGCGACGCTGATGAATTCTTTACGACTGAGTAATCGACTACTTTTTTAGCAGTATGGAAAAAAACTCAAAACAATAGGTCAAGAATTTGGGTCAGTTAGATAGGAAAGTCTAAACAACAAAAATTCTGAATGACATTCCAAGGAGCAGGGCTGGCTCCAGGGATGGGATTTGACCCAACAACCCGGTGTTTAGCGAGATAAGAGAGAGCATGAGACTTCGAAGAATGCCTGTTGTTAGCACACATCAGAGGGAAGGTGTAACCTCCGCGCAAAGCTCTCTGTGCCACCAAGAATGTGGAAGAAGAAAAAAGAGAAGAGGAAAAAGGGGGAAAGAATAGGAAAATGAAGCGAGCACAAACAGAGGGTGTAGAAGCGAGGTCTGCGAGGGCTTGATAACCTAAATGCTTTTTCACTTTTCCTGCTTGGTGAAATGCTTTTCTGCCCTCCCGCCTCCTCCTCCTCCTCCCAGCGCTTCTCCCTCTCAGGATATCCAGCCCCGACTCCATCGGAGCCAGGCCGGAAATAATAAGAGACGTGGAACTGACGAGGAAGGGCGACATAGGAAAGACCCTTTAGCTTGTTCTCAAGGAACAGAAGAAGCGTGACCCCGCAGGCTTTGCCGCTGTGGTTTGCGGAGCAGCGTGTGACCTGGATGAGACAGAGCTGGAGGGAAGAGCTCATCCTCACTGCTCACAGTGTTGCTCTCCTCAGCGGGTTAAGCAGAGCGCCAAACACAGCCAGAGTTTATGGTTTAACCCTTAGGGACTGTTTGGCGCATTTTACACTCTATTCATTCTTCAGTTTTTTGGGGAATCTTGGATGTGTTCGTGCATACGGCATACATTTTAACAAGATTGTGTATTTTTGTTTGATGTTGGAATTTCCAGCTCAGCTCCTACAATAAGTCTAAAATACACAGTGGAGAGAAAATTGTTACATTTATAGTGTTAAGTGCAAAACATGCTAAATTAAAACCCATTCAAATAGCCCATAGCCATTAAAGCTTAAAAACATGCATTGTATTATTTTTGCCTCGGAATTTGTCATTTTTATTTTCCACCTGATGATGTCATTTTTACCACATCTGGCATATGGAGAAAAAACTTGCTATTTCCACTTTAGGTGCACTGTTACAATCAGTGTTACTGCAGACACATCCACAGCTCTGATAATAATAATCATAATAATAATAATAAAATGTATATATAAAGCAGGCAGAGTTATTGTATATACTTTTTAGAATACTGAAAATAATAATAAGTTTTTGTGTTTTTCTTCACCTAAAAACATAATGGCATCATGACAAAAACCTTCAGTGTATCATCTATGAGAAATGTAAAACTCATCCCTCTGTATATACTAATATCATCATCATGACTGCTGAAGTTTGACACTGTGGAAAAAGACTCAGTTTCCACGCTGTCCTGATTTACTGAGTCTCTCTGCGATCTAACACACTGCCACAGATTTCAGTCCCACACCCACCACCTGAAACACCCAGGCACTCACTCACTGCTGTTCATCTCCAGCAATTAGATATAAAAATATAGACCAATCATGAGCTCTCTGTACTGGAGGAGACGCGCTAAGAGGGGCCGTTGTTACTAGGGAGAGCAGCAGAGAGTGGGCCATATAAAAACCGGCTTATATAAACAACGAGGGGCTTCAGATCTGAGCAGCTGATCATGTCGAGAGTGGCATGATTGTCTGTGTGAAGAGAAGATGCAGTTTAGAAACAAAGCGCGTACTGGTTTTTACAGACACTTTTTCAGCCGCTTGTAACTGGAGTGTTTAGTTTGGGGGTTGTAGCACTTTTGCTTTGACCTTTGACCTCTTTACAGCTTGTCGCTTGTAACAGCGGTGATCTTTGAACTGAACTTAAGGCTGTCTTCACACCGCCAGTAAAAGTGTATCCGTTGATTTTGTTCTACTTCACCTCAAGGTTTTTAGAGAGAATTAATGTCACATTTGTTTCTAAATGATCCACAAAAAGTCTTAAAATTTGAAATAGTGTTTTAGTTTCTTATTTGCACAAATACATGCACTTACTTCCAACCTTTTTCTTTTTTTTAAACCCATGTCATTAAAGTATTAAATGTTGTCCGAATACAAGCAGGTGTACAAGAACACTGAAAAAAAAGTAAAGTAAGTAAGTAAAACTGACTGATTAAAAAAAAAAAGTAATCAGTTTTTGGTATTTGCCAATTTTCAATACACAGTTTTAATTTCATTCTGTACAAACAATTATATAATTTTTTTATTGCAATAGTCTTAATTCTTAGCTAGAAGCTATTTTTCATTGATCTACCTCACAGTACTTTTTTGTATTTTTAGTAAATAAAATAATAATTTCATCTTTAAAATGACAAAAATGTTAAATGTTCATCACACAAACCAAAACACAAAACTACGAGGATTTCTTTGCATAGAGAACTAAGAGGTGGCCACAGCAATGTTTTTCAGTCACCTTTTACAATTAATTTATCCCCTGAGCCCTGAGCAAATTGATGTCATTTCTTTCATAAACATGGGGGAACCGGCAATAAAAAACTTGGTAAGAAATATTGCAAACACTGAAGATTTTTTTTCCAAAAAGCCAGGATAAAAAAAACAAATAATTTTTTAGTTACTTTTTTCACTCTCTTTTTCCTTTTTTGTTTTACTTATTTTGTCCTTTTAAGCAGATTTTCAATTCATACATGTGCACATGTGCACATTTCATTGCTCAATGTTACAGCAGAGTGTCACAGCATCACTCTCACACCTGCAGTGATTCAGCGATGGTTGTCAAGAGGTTATTTTGTTTTGGGAGGCATCCTCCTCCAGGTGGTTCAAACAAACTTCTACAGCAACTGTAACAAACCAATCTTCTATCATTTTACCATTAAATGTTTATAAGAGCAGATAAAAGAGGCTGAAATGACCACCGGTTCCTCTCTTCTGTCTGTGGATTTGTTCTAACCTGCTTGGTGCTTCAGCTGGGTGGAGTTTAAATTATACAGCACAAGAAATTGCACTTAATCGGCTTTGAAATGCTGTCCTGGGATTGCCAAAACATTATAATGAATCTTTTTATTGCTGCATGCAGCTCGGTGCACATTCCACTTTAGTAAAGATGCAAATTACCTCATTTTGCTCGCGTCAATGTTGATCATTATATAAGCAGGGCGCCACTTTAATTTTCCGATAATGTACAGTTATAAGTTGCCAGTTTGCGGTGACATAAATCAGTATCTGACACAAGAGTGGGCAGTTTATGTGCACTTTTCTTGCCAATACAATGCCAGAGTTTCGGTAGCAACACCTTATCCGATACCCTTGATGTTTTCATTTAATCAGAGGCTTATTGATTTCCTAAACTGGTGGCTGCTGTCGTTTTTTATCTAATGTTACTGAAACAGAAGAAACGGGGCATTTCTGTGGGACTATTTTCCGCGGAGGATTAACCTATGTGTGGTGCTCTAGTGAGTATTTTAGGCATCTGGATGGCATTCAAGTTTTTCCAACAGTTAGACTGGACTAAATTTGTGTTTATATTTTCATTAATGCTTATATTATTTCTGTTAGAATGCCAGTTACGTACTACAGCTATGGTACTGTCGGGCAGTTTAGTACGAATGACAAAAGAAATTAGGATGAGGCTGTGCTAAAGGACGACAAGAAATCTGCGTAAATGTGGAACGATATACGTTTTTTAGGGGCTTTATTTCATAGGATCCTGTTTGACCATTTTATGTGAGGAAGTAGGACTTCAAGCTGGTAGAAGACCAGACGAGATGTGATAATGGAAGGACTTTTCCTGCTGTATGTTTTTTTTTGTATTCCATAATAAACCTTGTTAAAGATCTTTCCTGCATCACACCAGTACTTGGATTTCACAGTGGAGCTGGAACACCAGACAAAACCGAGACACCTTGCAGACTAAGTGGCCTGGAAATGTTAGCTGAAACAGCAGATATAGTTGTTTTTGTCTTTTTATGTGATTTGATTTGATTACAAACAAAGATAAAGAATATCCCCAGACTTAAACTCCTGGTTTCTGATGAGGGGGAATCTCCAGTATCTGACACGCCAGTATCGGTCTATCTCTGCCCTCCGGTAAAGCTGCACACCAGCCGACAATCCACCGATGCACAGAGTCAACAACAGCTCCGTCCTCTTTTCTCCTGCCCTCTGTGTTTTGTTTTGAGCAGGCGGGGGCTTCCTGAAGCGTAAACAGCCTTCACAGAGCCATTTTTTTCCTGAGGCCTCTCCAACCTGCTGCTGCCCAGACCTGTTCACTCCAGAAACACACACTGAAACCACCTGCAGATTCTCACCTGGAGCCACCTCTCTGTAATCTCATTATCTATGTAATTATTGTGATGACCTCATCCTTTTTTTGTTTTGTTTTTGTTTTGGAGACTATTCCTTCACAGGATGTCCTGATCTCACAGACAGTACTGGGGCCAAAAAGGCATTTTCAAATGGGAATATCAATTCTTAAATGCACCGTTTCTCCGTTGAAAGATTAAATCTCGTTATGTGCAGGGAAGTCAATAATCAGAAATTTAAAACTAATTCTCATTGTCACGACGGTTTGACCCCCGCTCGAGGCCCTTTGCTGCATGTCATCCCCACTCCCTCTGTCCCCTTTCACCCTGATCTGTCCTATCGAATAAAGGCTAAAATGCAAAAAAAAAAAAAAAGGTTGATTACCGATCGGTAGGAACAATTTTGATGAATTGTTTAATTAATTTTTAAAGCAAACAAAAAAAATCCTGGTTTCTCAAGTGTAAATATTTGTAATTTCTGTCTTTGATTGTAAATGTAATAAATTAAAACTCATTTGACTAATGGGATTTAAAAAATGTCATGTTTTTTCTGATATTTTCCTGATAAATAATCCATTCATCAAGAAAATAGTCAGATTTATCAATAGTTAGAAAGGTATAACTGAGAAAAGCTGCAAATCATTGCAAGAAGGTTGAAACTACACAAATGACTGGTGGTTATTCTTAATGAATGACCTAAATGATTAATTGTCAATTTAGTTATCAAGCGAATATTCTGCCATTAACCAAAATAATGGACTAAATGTGTCAGTGCAAGTCCTGTCCGAACCTCTAATGACAATCCTCTCTCTGTAGTTGTGTATTGTACAAATCA
The DNA here is from genome assembly GCF_008729295.1 of Plectropomus leopardus. Lineage (NCBI taxonomy): Eukaryota > Metazoa > Chordata > Actinopteri > Perciformes > Serranidae > Plectropomus > Plectropomus leopardus. The sequence goes on along the minus strand of NC_056476.1, from coordinate 4,142,413 downwards.
CTTAAGGAAACAAAAAACAGTTTCAAAAAACAAAAATAGTTTCCAAAGTGTTCTTGAGGTGCAGAGCGGTCTCGCTGTCAAACCCGGTTTTACTAACTTTAATCTAGATTAATTGCAGTGCCATGAGCTGTTACAGTACGAAAATGCAGCAGCGTTTAGGGGAATCGTGTTGGCAGACTATCAGAGGACGGGGAATGGGCTCTCGGGCAAAAGAAAACTTCGGGGCATCCTGAGATTCTTATTCCTGTGCACACCTGGATCATAACAGATGACAACTCTCACTCTCTAATTATGCTGCAGTATCACTAATGCAACAGGTTCATGCCTGCTCTCTGACGTTTTTAAGTAATTCCCGAAAATGTAGGAAATCCCAAAAACATAAAAGTAGATAGAGAAGTAAATAATAACACTGAATTCCTGACTACCTCCTAAATCTCCTGACCGGCACAGACAAACTTTCACAGAGGAATTTAGCCTATTATGTTTGTATTTTTAGCTGATCCAGTATGACTTGCTCTAAAGCATCAAGTAATGTTTCACTTTGACGCTTGGCTGCTGACAGACTCGCTGACAGATTCAGGAATCAAACTCGTGATCACGCAATGAGAAAATGCCCAGCCCCAGTCTACAAGACGGGACACAGCGGTCGAGACGTCAGCACCTCACGCCTGCCTGTCACTGCCTCCCAGCCGCGCCCCGATGAGGATTTATAAAGCATCCCTCCAGCCGCCACGCGGACACATCTACAGGTGGCTGAGCAAGCAAAGACTTTAGCAGAGCTGCCGTCCCGTCCGAGGCATGGCAGTCTGGATGCCGGCCTGTCAAAGTGTTTCAGGATAATAAAGTGGCGTGCGGTAGCCGGACAGCTGTCAGGTTGCTAATTAGGAGACAGACATCAGAGGAAAGAGCAGGGGGGGGACAAAAAAAGATCGCCATGGTCTGTAATTAATGGCTTAACGATGCAATGCTCTCACGGGCTTAATATAGGAGTGCCAAAAACAGTCTGAGTGACCCTGAAGAGGGTGAGAAAAGGGGAGAAGGTGGTGGAGGAGCACAAATACCTGTCAGTCACAAGTTAGATCAGCGCACAGGTGACTTTCTGGATGGCTGCAGGTTTCATGGCGGGTTTCAACTGACACTCAGATTGCACAAATTGAAACTGTAAATATAAAACACGCCTAATGGGAAAATGTCAGTAGTGAAAAAACTCCCATTTATCACAAAAAGAATTTAACGCTCACATGAGGTGGTATTTCAGGGGATTCGAAAAAGCCGTATTTTGCAAAACTGCAAGTGAAACACTTTTTCACTTTATAGGTCACATGATCTTATGGCTATGTGCTTGTCAGTACAAACTGGTTCCCTCATGATGCAGCAGGAGCTACAAGAGCTGTTATTGCATCACATAACTCTGAGAAAGTTGTGCAGATCATCCAGAAACTTTGAATCCACATTTCCTCTGTGAAATCGTGGACCATCACCTCCCAGAAAACCCTCATACGTGGCTGCTTCCACGTATAAGGGGCTTGCGGTTCGATAACACACCTATATCACCTTATATTGGAAATAATGACGGCTAGTGTGGTGGCTGCAATAGAAATAAACCTGCTAATGTTTTGAACATCGCCATGCTTCTTGGAGCGTTATCATGAGGGAAGTTGCACAACATCACTTAATTAAAATGAGGTCATCTAGCATTTTCGTTTTATCAACATTTTGAAAATATCACTTCAGTTTCGTGCAAAAGGTCCGGCTGTGGAAGAAAGGTTATGTTAATGAACGTTTGGAGTTGTTTTTGTGCCCTTATGTGGACAGAGATATTCTGGAAAGTAGTAGTTGTGTGGACCTTTTTTTCTTTTTCTTTTTTTTTTATGGCAGCGAAATATATCTGGTTTCAAATAAAGCTATATACTTGTGGACGGGCCATAAGATGTCAACATTAAAGTGATATGCTCACACAGAGCAACAACCCAAAAACATGACGTGTTTTTCGGTTAACCTGCTGCAAGCGTTTCAAATATGAAATAGGCTGGCGATCTTTTCACTTTTCTTTCTGTTTCTCATTCTTCTTTAAGCGAATGGCTGCTCACCAAATCCGCTGCGGCTGTAAAGGTTTCAGAATATAAAATCAGGCCGATCACAACAGTCAGAACAGAGTGGGTAAAGCATATCGTCTCTTGCTGAGTTAATAATCAGATATGAGTGCTCCTGAGATTACAAGCAGCCTATCTGGACGCCATAGAAACCTGCTGAGCGAGCCAAAATATGAAACAAATACTGTGACCTCAGCAATAAGACATTTAACCCTTTGAAACCTGGATTGGCATGCTGCGTTCAGATGCTTTTCACAAGTATTTAAACCTTTGAAACCAGAACAAATTGGTTAGATTTCTCAGCAACTTGGCATCAAACTTTCCCAGAAATTGCTAAAAAAAAATGTAAAATGTGACAAGAAAATGGCCCAAAAATCAGCTTAAAAAAAAGAAAGAAAAAAAATAATCAAATAATCAAGAAAACTATATTCATAATTATCATAACTGTATATTTAATAATTATTATTTTTCATCTTGTTGCTGTTTTTTTTTTTTTAGATCATTTCCTGTCTTTTTTTTAGCTTTTCTTTTTGTACTAATTTCAGGTAATTTACTCTTCAATTTTTACTAATTTCTTGTTATTTTGGGGGGGGATTTCTTGTTAGGCAACTTATTGTCTTTTTTTCATGTTTTTCTGAGAAATAAAGTTAGAGTTAATAGAGCTATGATATGTTAAAAAGAAAAAAATCTGAGCAAATTTAAGGCAGGAGAAAAGGACAGAGTGATTCAGGATTCAGAGGAGTTAAAACCAGTACAAAGGGCTGATCCTTACCATTGCTGTGTGTGCCGTTGTCCCTGTCCCATGCCTCCACTATCACAGTGTACGCTCGCTGAAACACAGAGAGGGAGGGGGGGCAGAGGTTATCAAAGTGCACGCTAATACAGAAACACACACACACACACACACACACACACACAGAAAGTCAGATATGTCTGCTTCAGGACGCAGAGTGCACTTGATGTGGCATTTACACAGAAACTGAGATGCGAGCTGCCGTCACTCATAAACAGACACACATGAGCACTCTCAAACACACACACATATTCTGCATAAAAGCTGAATAACGATGGGAAACGTCTTGTTCCCACACTGCTGTCACTGATTAGCTTCCATGTGCCCCGGGCTGGTTAACGAGTGCCGCCAAAGGTCTGCGGAGGAACAAAACATTCACCTGGAACACGTTTTTCATATTTCACCACACAGCTCGGCTTTGTTATGATAATGTGGTTTCACAGCCCAAACCTGAATCCGGTTTTTCACCTCTGGATCAGGCAGAGATTGATTCTCTCGATCGTAGCGTATTGATCCCAGAGGGCGTACGTTCGTCTTTTCCTCGGCTCCACGGGGAGGTCAGCGCCCCTGGAACTAGCAGGGATTTGATGACTTGCTCAAGGGCACTTTGAGTGGTAATGTATTGATTTCCGATGGGGAAATCCAGTTTTCCTGCCTTCTCCACGGGGATCTGGTTAGGACTCAGAGTGCCTTTTAATTCAAGTGGCAGGGGAGACATTTGGGAGGATGGAATCGATATCAAGAGTTCAGCGGTTCTTGTGACAAATCGTCTCAGCTAATGTCAGAAGAAAGTATTATAATTTTCGGAAATCTAAAATCAAAATCTAAGAAAACTTTTATACTATAATATATAGTATAGTTATACTAATATTATACTTTTAACTATGTCTGCAAGCAAATGACAACTACTGCGTATTTGTCTGGGGAATATAGAGTATTTGTATTCAACACAAAGGACCCCTTTTGGCCTGAGGTTTTCTTAAAGGGACAGTTCACCCAAAAGTCAAAATATTATTCATCTTACCTGTAGACTGCCTACAGGTATGATGACGATGAATGGTGATGAAAAATGAATGTCTGCCTTCTCTCCGCCCATGTTTCCCATGGAGTGATAGCGCATCAGTGACGGTAGCTGACAATGAGGGGGCGATTATTTTGTAATTATTTTTTCTTTGTTTTTTTAATCATAATCGTAGAATCACATCATTCTGTGGACTTGCTCTACAATCTGTCGTTTTGTGGTCCCTGAATGCATACAGCAGGTGGAGTTTCGTGACTTTTTTCCTCCTCCGCAGCACTTAACACTCGCTGGGTGGATAACTGATCTGCTGATCACATCACCTGCAGAATGGACAGTTAGGTTTCACTTTCAATGCGCCTGCTGCAGTGTCTCTGCCCCAAGTGTACAATAAATAAACTGAATAGATATTACATTACTGCTTCTAATGAACAGACCAGCTCCAAAAAATCTAGTTGTGGCGGCAAATGATGATTAGTCGCAGGCCGCCACAAATAAATTAATGCGTGGGAAACCAAATTTTGGTCCAGCCCTAGTAAATAGCACCACAGGTATGAGGAACAACATGTGTTTTTGATTTTGGGTAACCTGTACCTTTAAAGCTTCAAGGCCACCAGTTAGACACTTTAGTACATAAATCATAGAGCTAGAGTGAGTTTGCAGTTCAGCAGATTATTGTCAGCAGGTCTGTTTCAGTGACAGACGTTAACATATTCATGAATGAACTCCCCAAAGGACACACTGCTGCCGTTCTAATAAGTTTTCTGCAGCCAATTCTGTTTTGTGCATATCAATACTTACAATCACATTCATCATCATATACTCTTTAGTGACAGAGTATTGTGAGGATATTGTGTGTAAAAGCGCAGCATGCCTGCACACTATGCCCTACTTCCCAGAGGAGAAGGACTCCGCCATCCCACAGCAACAAACTCAAACTCTGGATTGTTTCAGGTGCAGGGGCTATTTTTTTCCTTTTTTTTCACGGGCATCAGCAAACAAACCGAAATGGAGCTCGCCGTCTGTCAACTGCATGGGGCCGGACGAGCAGCTGTGAGTTCCCATGACCCAAGTCTGACTCAGAGTGAGTGAGGGCTGCAGGGAAGATTACAGGGGAGGTTACAAAGTGGTGCTGGGAGAGATTAGAGACAGAGAGAAGACAGGAACATGAAACGAAAAGGTAGAGAGCTGAAGTGTTTTACGGCACTTTAAAGGTCGTTTTATGGTGCTCTGATTTGGGTCGTTCACAAAAAGAAGAGACAGAAAAGAAGCAGGAGGGACAAAGTCATGAGTCAGATATGAAACCATGTTGTTACAAGTATTTAGTAGTTGCTTTTGGGTTCACATCAAGTCGGTTTGGAGCTGCAGGGCTCCAGACTCCAGCCATTTAGTCGTCCCATTTTGCGACCATTTTTGGAGACAGTGCAACTAAATTTTCTAACTAGGAACACCAGAGCAATTTACAAAGTATGCCCTCATTTTTGGTTTGTTTGTTTTTTAAATCAACATCGCATATCAAATAAAACAGCAGGAGGGAGTGAGAATATGAGTGTTTGTGTGTGTTGCCTTACAAGCCACATTACTAACATTACATCTGCTTCACTCTCCAGGAATTGGCCCTTTTCTGCCTGTCTGTCTCTAACTTAAACTGCACTGGTTTGACCACGGAGATGTGAGTGACAGTGAGAAGACTGCGGTCTTATTCTCGGTCAGCAGAACTGGAACAGATCTTGTTCCTGCGTGTTTCTCAGTAATCTACAGGCAGCATCTGATGTTTCTGCGGCAAACTAGCCATCATCACTAAAGTTTGAGTGTCTCCATATTCTGACTTCTATGGTAAATGCATTGGAATACAGATACATGTGACTACATCCACCTCTCAAAATGAGGTCTTAACACAGCGTATATATAGAAAATACATATATAGATGTCACATTGATTGGAATGTATTCACATGAAGTATAAAACATGTTACCTTTGCCCCTTTTAAATTAAGAAATTCCACTTAATTATGAGGGGAATCACTTAAACATTTACAATTTGCGTTGCTGTAAAAATGATGACAAATGAAATTCACTGCATAGAGATGGAAAATCAAACATCATCAATTTGGAAAATTGAAATTAAATTGTTAAATTAAAGTAATTTAAGTAAGTAATAAAGCTATTAAAGTAGAAATAGCTACATTACCAAATACTTGAGGTGTAAACAGTGTTAATTCCCAGCAAACACCAGAGCTAAGCAGCTAAGACTTTGTGACTTTTCCCTTTAAAATAAAACAGCCAAATGTATTTTTCTGGTAAATCTGAAAAGTGTCTATTTCTTACCAACTCATTTATCAGTAAAACTGTTAAGATGAAAAAAATATAAATGCCTTGCATGTCGATTTAATAAAAAGCACCAGTGCTACTAGTGGAAAAAGTTAGTCTGGAGCTTTATATTCAAATTAGTATTAGCATTCACTTGTTAAAAAAACTGCAGAGACAGATGCCTGAAACAGCAGGACTTGTCCACAAGAAACCCAAAGTGTAAAGCTTTGTGGTCATTAGAGCTGCAGCTAATGATTATTTTAAATTTAGGCTAATTGCTTAATCTATAAAATGTCAGAAAAAGTATAAGCAATGGTGATTCCATCCGTAATTGTAATGATGATACCCATACTGTTGTTTGCATTTCACCAATAATAGCACACAGATATTGTCAAAGATCTCACTGGAAAGTGAACAAGGTGTGCTGACAGTTCTGCTGTATGTGACGCTAAATGTCAAAGCTAAAAAACAAACCAAAGAAGCAGAGAGGAACTAAGAAATTCATGAATACAAATGGGAAAATACATTTATGCAGCTGTAATAAAAACATAATAGTTGTAGAAATATAAAGCAGGCAGAGCTCTCCTTTCCACCCGCTGACCTGACAGACACTAACCCAACTCTTCAGCATCTTAACAAAGACCTGAACATGGAGCAAATCAAGACCCCCTGTCCTGTATCCTCTTCCCCTCGTTTCCTCATCGACCCCACTGATTCAGATAGTTTGAAATGTTGCTGATACAAAGCTGGACCAATCTGAGGCACAGCTGGTGAATTCACAACAAAATCAAATGTAGGAAAAATGTTTCCAGTGAATATTTCTGAGAAGTTTCGTGAGCCTGGTGGCGTCGCGTAATTTCATGCAACCTCCAGAGAGAGACGGGAGCATTTTATAATCTCGTGTTTTACCATCTTTCCCCCCTGAGAGTGTAAGAGCGTATTACACCATCACCAAGAGACAGAGGCAGCCAGAGTGAGCAGTTACATCACTACAATACGACATGATAGGGGCGCTGTGGTGGCTGTGAAACTTTTCCTCTATGCACTATAAAAGCAACTGCTTGAAATATTTAAGATTTTCCAGATTTTCAGCCAGATTGTATCAAAACAATGTGGGTAGTTTGTGTAGATAAACTGTGGTTAAAGTGCCCAGATCTCCCTGCTTATCTACCAGCTACAACTAAAACATCTGCTGCCACAGAGATTTTCTTTTTTTGGAGCCGAAAACCCTGGTGGCTTTTAAAAAAATGTGACATTTCATACTCTATGTTTGCAATATAGTCATTTTATATTGTCATTTTATATATGTCTCGTGGAACAAGCAGCGGCACGTCAAGTATATTCAATATATCACCTACCCCTTTGCTAAGGAACAAAAAAATGAACTTGTGAAGAGTGTCGTGCTGCTTTCACAGACCCCCCAAAAAAGTCTGAATTCAGAGAGGGGACACAGAATGATAAAAAAGGGACGCACACACACACAAAGACAATGGCCACGCTGAGACAACTAGCCTCATTCGTGTCTGACATTTGCCACCTTCTTTCAAATTCCTCCACCATTTTAGTGATGAAGAAAACAAAACAGAAATGTAAGTATTCAAATACTGATTTGGACGTCGATTATCATGTCAGCAATTAAAGCTTTGATGCTTTGAATTATTCCTGTCAGTCTACTAGATGTTACCATGACAATGTTTAGTCTGAAAAACTGACTTGTGCAATATGCCTGCAGACTTTAACTTAAAACGATTTTATAAAACTAAAAAATGCAGCAGTAGGGTGTAACGATATGTCAAGGGAAGCTCTTTTGCAATAACAGATGTGATGATGTGCCCTGTGGAGCTGATAATTGATCACAACATCAAGTGAATCTCATCAGGTGGTTCTCAAACTGAGTGTAAGCGGGGTGTCTGTTCCCGATCACATGACACGTATCAACTGGAGCGATGACAGAGGACGTGAGACTCATGATTGGTCAGTTAAGAAGGTTGAGGGCGATGTTACAGGTTTGTATGCTTATTACCAGTTAGAAAAGACTCTGAAAATTTAGCTCAGAGTAGTTCCAATCACTACTAACCCAAAAACCATGACCTCAGACTGAGGCTGCTCTGACAGCGCAGTGATTAATGAGCCCAGTGAGCAGCACTAACTCCATAATGAGTGAAAATAAGTGGACATTATCATAATCAATCTTTCCCTTTGTAATCAATTTTAAATGTCACCGCCGCTGGCTCTCAGACAGATGGGGCTGTCCCACGGCCTCAGAGCAGCCTGACACCAGTGTGTGTATCGTGTGTGTGTGTATACATTTTTGAGCGTGTGTGACTAAAGTGTGCGTGAAGTATGTGTGTCCTTGAAGGACAGGAGCTGGAGGATCAAAGTGTCACGTCCCTGCTGTCTGCAGCGAGACGACCTTATGAGTCGACTCTGTCACTGTGTGCATGTGCGTGTGTGTGTGTGTGTGTGTGCACTTTAAGTGTGTGTGTATGATATGTGGGAGGGGTGGGGAGGGTGGGGACGTGTTGGAAGACACTTGACACCTCCTAACCAATTTACAGGAGTCAGAGGGATTTGAGTTTTCATTAGGCGAGGAGAAACCAGCCCACTCCTCGCCGCCTTCACCTGTTCAATGAATAAATTACGGCTCCGGCGCGGCAGGAACAGCCGCCAGCTACACACAGCTCTACTGAGGATATACTGTACAGTCTAGAGCTGCTCTGTGAAATGTGATTTCTAAACATGCTAATCAGATTTATTCTCCAGAACTGCTGCTGCTACGACACTTCTGAGTCACTTTCACTTCATTCCTTGATTTACTGTCAGTAAAAAACTCTATATTTGACTCTGGAGCGTCGTGACTGGCCTAAAACGTGCAGTGTTTTCTTTTTTTTTGTCAGATGGTGGCCGCTAAATTGGGTGTGGCAGTCATGAAGAGGCAAACAAATCACTTCTTCATGATTTGGGGAACTACTAGACATGAAGCAATGACTGATGAGGCAAATTTAACCACAATAAAAACCACTTAAATACAAATCAAACACTCCCTCAGATAATAAATCACATTTAAAAAATTAAAAAAACAACTTACCGCTGGGAACAGACCATATCACATTAATAAAGATATACTTGATGGTTAAACCAAATTAAATAATTTCAGTCATTTCATGAATATTATTGTGAGAAATAATCAAATTACCATGTGATTAGGTTAAAAAAATTAATTTAGCTACTGTATTATAATGAGAATAATAGTTAACTGCAGCACTGGCATTCACATCAGTACACTCAGTGTTTGTACTACAATGGCTGTACACATAAGCGGAAATGTTCACACGTGTAGTCGGTGCATACGGCCCACATGTGCAGTCATAAATTTTGGATGTCTACAGAGACGTCCTTGAGGACCAGCGCTGACATGGACAGATTTCAAAGTTTCTGTCATGAGGATCCTCGAGCAGCTGAGGCGAGCTGCAGATTCAGCTGATAACTCTCCGTATGGAAAACACACACACACACACACACACACACACACACACACGTCTTAGTTTGGAGGTGACAGAGACCTAATGATTATTCAACTGATCAGTGCATCATCTGTGTGTATGTGTACCGTATTTGGTAGTTTTGGGTAGGCGTGGGTGAATATGAAAATTTAATGTCACGTTTTTTCTGGCCAAAATGGTTGTGATACACTATCCTGTCCTATACGATCCAAAATATCATCAAAATATGCTAAAAAAAAAACAAAAAAACAATCACATCAACTAAAAAATATTTGTTTTAACTGACAAATAGTTGGGTTTTTTTTTCATTACAGATAAGACATCTGGTTTCACTGAACATCGTTAAAAACAGTCTTAACCCCTTAAAGCCTGGATCGACATCAGTTTTCTTCTGTACAGATGCCTTTCACAGGCTATTTAACCCTTGAAATCTGGACAAATTGGTGTGATTTCTTTCAAAAAAAATGAGGAAAAACGCTTAGCAAGAAATGTTCTGCAAATTGCAAGAAATCAGTAAAAATTACCTGAAAAAAAGTCCAAAAAAACGACATTTATAATTATTACATATAAACATATATTTAAAATTATGTTAAAAAAAAAACTCTACACATCTGTTTTCAAAGTTGCAGGATTTTGTGGGTCATTCTCTTGTTTTTTACCTTCCTTTTTTTGATTATTTTCAGGTAATGTTCTTGTTTCTTCATTGTTAAACGAATATCCTGCTTATTTTGAGCCATCTCAGAGCCATCTTATTAAGTTGCTCATAGTTTTGCATCCATGTTTTTGAAAGAGGTCAGATCAATCAGTCAGGTCTTACAGGGTTAAAAAAGGCTGGGTTTGTAACTATTTGAAATGGCATCATACCTTTGAATATAAAATATGCCAATCCTTGATTAAGATCTTTTGCATTTTTTAAGTTGGTATGTATGCAGCTTGTTTTTGCCAAGTGGCAAAACTCCAAACTCCAAAAACCAGGAAACAGTTCACTGACTGGCCACTTGAGGCTGGCTCCAAAACAGTCCCCTCACATAAACTTCTATGATAAAACGCCAAACTTTACAGCAGAAAGAAACATGTTTACAGCCTGGTCTCTAGAGCTAATTCATGACAACTGTATAGGGGGCTAAATTTTTTATGTAACTCACCCGTTTACATATTATTAAGATTAAAAGTTACACATAATTAAAGCATGGTCGCTCTGAGTGATGTCACTGTGAGTGTTTGTAAAAGTCTAAGAGTCAGATCCACCTCGGACTCCTCCACAGCTCCACCCGAATATGGTCACCTCTGGCTCGTCTCTTTTATTACTGGTTTTCCCAGCAGTCTCTTTTTATGCTGCTTGACATTTCTTTATGATTATCCCGGTAATGGACATGAACTACTATAAACTACCTGTTAGTGTTTTGTATTGCAAGTAGGATTCTTGCAACTTAAGGCAAGTAGGATCTAAGACTTTTTACATGCCACTGGGAATTAACATTCAGACCAATTTTACAAGAGCCAATATTGAAGGAAAGACTTTTTAAGACTTTTGAAAGACATTTTAATAGCAATTAAAACCTTTTAAGGATTCACAGGAATCCTAATTACAATCCACGATACAATTTTACATTGTCCTGTACCTAGTTTTAAGATGCACTCATGTATGAAATGATTCTGCTAAAATCAAAATTTTAAAGCTCATAATCATGTGTTTGGTGGCTCTTTTGTGGGCGTAACAACTAACAACAACAACAGCATTACCTGCAGACACTCAAACTTCAACTGCAAGAAGTCGAGGTGTCAAAAACCAATCGATACGATGCACAGAGTCAAAAACACTCAGGTCTTACACTTTGTGGTGGACTAAAGGAGAATATTCCTTTAGTTGAAATTCACAGCAGCAGGGAATCGTTAATGGTAAAAAAGAAAAAAAAAATCCTGAGACCCAATTAACAACTTTTCTCGAGTTGTGATCAGAGATGAAAAAAAAAAAAGCAGCAGCAACACCTGTCACGTCACACCTGTTAGTCTATTGACATGAATAAAACATGTCGCTCCCGGCAGAGAGGAGCTGGGATGGTTAATTTAGCACATTATTAACAGAACAAGCCCACTGCCCCTCCGCCTCCTCCACCCGCCGCCGCCACCACCACCAGCACCACCTCGTCTCTCTAAGGAGGCCCCACCGCACCAACCCTCCCCCAGGAGGCCTCGTTCAGACAGCAAATCTAATCAAAGCTAATCTAATCAGGTCTTTATACTCAGCTGCAGAATGGGAAAATGACCCAATTCACTTTTCCCACACCAAACGCATGAAAAGCTATTTCTGTCGCTCCAGGTTACGCCGGCTCCTCCAACGACGGAGAGGAATTCTGAGAATCTTTTATAGTAAATCGATGTATGTTTGGTAAAGGAGGTACTGTGTGAAAACACCGCCTTAAATCCATTAGTTAGCCCTCTGGCTCAGTCGTACACTTGAAAAGAAAAATGACTCCTTCAAGGCTAAACGCAGTAAGATAAAGGTGATGTTTCTCTAACTCATGATGGGAGTATTTCCACTCTACATGGGGCTTGTTTCCACAATTTCAGTCTGTTCTTTATCAAATTTAGGTGCCAAAGACTTCAAACAAAGCCCGCTGATCTCAGTAAGTCACAGCACATACAGAGATAAAATCTGAGTACAACACTGTGCTCAGATTTTTATTACCTCCTTGTCAAATTGTCTGTAATCAGATGCTGCCGCCGGGATTCTGGCTGCACACACTCCCACTGTTACACTCCCCCAGCCACTGTGCGTATACACCACAGTATACTGCAGCCACAAAGCAGGAGGAGAGATGTCATCTTGTCCTTTCCTACTTTACCTCCTAATACAACCAGAACTACTTATCACTCATCTCCCAACATGTAATCTCAGACTCGGAGGCATTTATGGATGTATTGTCTCCTTGGAGGCACATAAAACACAAAAGGTGACATGCTTTTGATTCTAGCATCTGTGCTTTATAGCAAAGTGACAGCAGGGCTCAGGCAGTCAGCACACGCTTATCAGAAAGGAGAATAATTGGAGCAGCAAGAAAATTACATGAAAAAGCCAAAATTCAATAAAAAAGGCTTCACATTACAGCATTAATTCTAAGAAAAAGCTCACCGCCTTCACTGTTGCAAAGTAGTCCCCATAATGACTGTGAAAACTGTCTTCTAGATATATGAGGCCCTTTTTTTATACAACAGTTGTGAAAATGTGGACCGTCTGACAGATTTCCTACTAACTCGTGTAATACTGGGAACGAGTCTGTGACCAGTTCAGATGCTTGGCTGCAGCTACTGATTCGATAACGGGCTGTAAACAGAGTGAAGTGGAAGAAAAGACCAGAGAAAGAGAGAGTGAGAGAGAGAGATGGAGAGACAAATTCAAACCAAGCATGACCGTACAAGTCCACAGTGACTCACTGATTTAGTGGGTTTTCAAAAACCTGGCTGAGCCGTTGACATTTTATGATTGAAACGACATGGATGTGTGTAAATGTGTGTGCAGCACAGTGGCTCTTGAGTATATGTAATTCTGCAGAGGACTGAAGACCTTTTGAACAGAAACTTGCAGCAAAAGGAGGCAACAGCAGCACAGGTGTCAAGATAAAAACAGGCACAAAGCGGAGCATCAACGTTAAAGGTCCAGTGTGCAGGACATAAGGCCATCTATTGGCAGAAATTGTATATAATATTTTTTTAGATTATAATCACTTGAAACGAAGAGTCTTTGTGTTTTTGTTCCCTTAAAATGAGCCGTTTACATCTGCTAAAGAGCGAGTCCTCCTCTTTTTCTCGGGAGAAGGCAGCAAAGCTAGATGCCCTTAAATCCTACATACATGAGCTTTAAATGTAGACTGACTAACACCGTACTTTTGTGAATGGGGGGCGTGAATGGGTATCACTTTTTATTCAAGGGTTGAGCTGATCTTTAAATTAGGAAAAAATGTAAGATTCAACCTGTCAATCTACAACGCAAATTTCAATTGTATGGGAGCGTTTAGAAATCTATCCAGACTATCTAACTCAAGTAGTACCTGCTGACCAGCACAAAATCTTTTTGGTAGAAAAACAAGCATTCATTTGCCAAATTTCAGCCCCCCATTGCAAAAGGTGTGGCCACCAAACAGTTTGGGGAAAAAAATGATGATCCAAAAAAATAGTACAATAGAGCCCTGTGCCAACAGTTTCTGATTCTAAATGTTTACACAAAATATCACGATACTGTGCTGTGTCCATTTTTCCCCACCCTTATCCAACAGTACCCCAAAGCACCCCCATCAGAGAAACACTTTCTCGTTTATTTCGTAAAGGTATCAACATGTCCTAACCCGACAGATTAGGCTAGATGTCTTGTGTGTGAAGTTGTTTTTGAATGTATATTCCGCACTGCAAATGACACATTTTCTTAAGTTTTGCAAATGTCCCTCAACAACAGGAAGCATCAGCTAACAGGGAACGACATTCCCAAAAGCAAATATGCAAAAGAAAGATGTCTGAACTACTGCTGAATTAGCTGATTAATAAATTGATCGACAGAAGACAGAACTGATTATTTTGAGTAAATAATCATGTTTCAATGCTAAACATTTGTAAATTTCAGCCTCTTCACAGTGAGGATATGGAGCTTTTCTCTATCTCATATATTATCAAAATTAATTAATTCCCTTCAGGACTTTTAACTTGAAGTCACACAGAGTGATTAGAGGATGACATATTGGGCTCAGGCAAGAGAACTCAAATGTCACCGCAAAGCAAGAGGGACTCACATTTGATGCCTGACATTGTATTACATGCTCCCCTGTAATCTCTTGGACTGCTCTAGTTTCTGAAAAGTAGTGAAAGATCTACGAATCAGGTGGATGGGACGCTCTGGGAGGCCCAGCAGACGACACAAGAATACCATCAGCTGCTGAGATGGATCCTAAATAAGGCTTTTCATCCCCGTCTGCTAACAACTGGATGCAGCTATAAATTCAGAGCTCCGTGTCAAGCGAGAAACCAACACCTGAAGCAGGCGTGAATACCAGATTCAGCATGTTGCACTCCAGAGAGCAGCACAAGAGAGGCCTTATGTAAACGCTCTCAAATCCACTCCTGACATTTTGCCCGGCGCAGCTGCCCTCCTCTATCTCCGTTTCTCTCTGTTTCCATCTCTCTCTTCAAGCTCTCCATTTCCCCCTCCCTGCGCTCGTCGTGATAACTCAATATCTGGGCACAAAGGCCGAGGTATAAAGTCATTGTTCCCGCTGAAAGGCGCGGTGACAAAGAGGTTAAGGCAGCCCTCGTTTTCCACAGCGCCGCCGGGAAAGTGATATTCACGCCGTGGGAAAACCCCGACCGGCTCCTTCATCACTGATCCACCTGAGCGCAGATGTGACGAATCAACAGCCCTCCTGCACCAAACAGCAAACACAAGTAAAACTCTTTCATGTTGTGATGAAGTGGAAGGAGAGAGGAAAGTCTGCTGCGTGCAACATAAACTCCGACTGTTGATTTAACATAAATTCTTAAGTGGGAGGAGAAAGTTCAAGTGGCGTGACAGCGGTTTGGGTGCACAGTCTTACAGCTGTCATGTGGTCGAGCACATGCACGCTTCAGTTAAGTGTGAACACGAAAGAGAGACACAAGGCAGGTTTACATTACAGATCTGCACACAACTTAAGTGAAATTTTTCGAAATGTTGATAAAACAAAATTGCAAGACGACTCCTAACACTCCACGAAGCATGGCGATGGATGTTCAGAACATTAGCAGGTTTTTTTCTACTGCAGCCACCACACTAGCCGTCATTATTTCCGATCAAAGGCGATGTAGGCGTGTTATGCGAGCGTTAATGGAAAGCAAAGCCCCTTATACGTGGGAGTAGCCACATATGACGGATTTCTGGGAGGTGATAGTCCACGATTTCACAGAGGAATTGTGGATTCAAAACTTCAGGATGATCTGCTCAACTTTTGAGGAATTATGTGATGCAATAACAGCTCTTGTAGCTCCTGCTGCATCACGAGGGAGCCAGTTCCTACTGACAAACACACAGCCATAAGATCATGTGACCTAGAAAAGCTACAAACTGTTTCCAGTGCAGTTTTGAGAAATATGACTTTTTGGACCACCTCATGTGAGCATAAAAAACTTTTTTTGCAATAAATTTGAGTTTTTTTTTTAATTGAATTGTTTCTATTAGGTGTATTTTATATCCGCAATTTCAATTTCCGCAATTTTAGGTTTCATAGAAACCCGCCTACATACATCAAGTCAAAGGAAGAGGACCGCAAAGAACTACAGGGGAAAGTATTATCATGTAGTTCAGGGCATTTTTTATTTTTGTGGTGCCATTGAGCAAAAATCCGGGTTCATACACATTTTTCTGGATATGAAAAATGTGTTTCAAACATACCAGATTTTATAATCGATCATTTCAGATAGCTGGCGTACATGAAGGGAGAGCGTGGGGAGAAAGTATATTATATATATATATATATATATATATATATATATATATATATATATATATATATATATTTAAGCTATATTGAATGGAAAGATATGTACAGAAGATTACTCCTGAATTCCATGACTTTTCCTGGCCTGGACTACACGATTGTAAAATTCCAACTCAAGGAGCTTTTAAACATTATCATCGCTGATAGAAATGATGACCAGAATGATCCTTTAAGATGAATCTATGTGCCAAATCTCAACCCAGAACTTTCTCTATATTCCAGCAGAGACTTTAGACACGCTGCAGATTAATAAGTGTGTGAGAGTGTTACGGGGGTTTCTCCATGGGGTGGGAGTTGGGTAAGTGAGGTTACTGATGGAGGTTTTGGCCCCAGATGTGTTGAGAAATGCTGCTGAACCTTCACCCAATCCCTCTGGAGAGGACGGTTAGCACAGGCTGCACCACTAGGAGAGGAACGCTGTAGTAATACTTCAGATTTGCTCGGTTTGATTTCTTCAGCATTATTTGGAAAGCCAAACGATGAGTCTCAACTTGCTGTGCCTGCAGGCCACTTTTGATGACAGTCACAGCAGCCCCGTACAAGTTTCCATGATTTCAGCACATTTCGAGGATTTTAGGAAACTTTAAGGTTTTTAGCACATTTCTAAGATTTATGGACCTATCCAAGGATTTTGCATGTTTCTACGTTTTTTGGACATTTCAAGGATTTTAGGACGTTCCTTGAATTATGTTGATACTTTCAGTACATTTCTGGGATTTTAAGACGTTTGTAGGATTTTAGGATCTTTCTCAAAACATGGGAATTTTCAGTATTTTAGGGCGTTTGTAGGATTTTAGGATGTTTCTAGCATTTTGGGACATTTTCAGGATTTTAGGACGTTTCTAGGATTTCAGAACAATTCTAGCGTTCTGGCAAAACAATTTCCAATGTGAATCACTTTATTTTCACTGAAAATTAGAAAATGGTAAGGGGGCCACCTGGCACCCAATCAGGGTCCAGATTTGGATTGTTGGCCGTAGACTGAGTATCACTGATTTCAAACATCATGTGCTCTTTACTGGGATGAACACCAGAGAGGAATGCTCTCATGTTAGCTCAAAACACTCTGCAAAAATCCCCCTTAAACACAAAGATCTTCTGACTTTGTGAAACTACCATAAAAATCAGGCCATGGCTTACAAATCCTTACAAAACCTTGTGCATGAATCCAAAACTCAGCTTCTGACTTTGTGCAACTTTGGTTCATGAGCGGCTTCACAATGTGAGCCTGAATGAGCCAGATACAAAAATACAACACGAAGATCTTTTCCCACTCTGTTCCGAACCAAAGAAAGCAAACTGGAAGTGCGATCACACCCTCAAAGCTAGCAAAACAAGCTAACAGAACTGGAACACAGCAGCCAAATGATTCCTAACGCACAAAATATGTAGCTACAGGGTTTTCTCCTGGTAGGTGCTCCGAGAGAGAGAGAAGGGGGAAGATGGACAAGATAAACACAAGATATAGGGAGATAAACAAATAGAGCAACAATGAAGGGTTTGGTTATAGACAACCTCCAGCTTGCTTTTTATTTCCCATCCTGCCCTTTTTCTGTTTAATCTCTCGTCTCTCAGTGAGGTCCAGCTGAGCTCCATTAGCCCTGTGAACATTTACTGGGAGTCAAGTGGGAAATTAAGCTGTGTGTGTGTGTGTGTGTGTGTGTGTGTGTGTGTGTGTGATGCTTTAATCACCACTGCTCACCTCAGTGCTCACAATGCATGCATTTCATTACCTCTGCCTCTCCTAAACACACACACACACACACACACACACACACACACACACACACACACACACACACACACATGCATTAAGACTATACACACAGGCTCCATTTACACCTGGTATTAGCATGTAATCTATAAGTGGATATGTCATCTGACGAGGGGGGAAAAAGCATGTTAATACGAGGTGCAAATACAGAACGGACTGCGATTGGAACGCTATGTGATCAGCGAGATCATATATGGAGATGAACTGAGTCACACTGTAATCAGATCTTATCAGGTGTAGAAGATGTCTATATTCTTGAGGAACAAATGCACAAACACAACTGTACACAACTGAAATGACAGGACGCTCATCGCTTATTAATATCAGGTGTAATAACAGGTGTGAATGGGCCATAAAGATGAGCTTGCACACTTTTCACCTGTGATAAAAACACACATGCATGAAACTGATCTGTACATACTGAACACATTGGCCTTGGCAATGATTCAATGGTTTACCATAGCTACATAAAAAACAAGAACTCGTCCCCGATTGGCTGGCAGGTCTCCATTACAACGGTATATGAGGACATCTTAAACATAGTGCAAGATTACTGGTTCTATATCGGCACTCAGTGTAGGATAAACAACAGGTAACCATAGCAACCACACTAATGCTCCATGCAACATCAGCACTTACAAGGTCATGATAATTGAGTCTGTTGAAATAAAAGTAATGGACTTGATGAAAAAGGTGTTGTTTGCCCCTTTAATGTAAGGACACTGTCACTTCTAATGAATCTGTCTCATGTTGAGATTATTATGGGGTAAAGGGTAATTTTTTTGCAACCTGGACCCTATAATCCCATGTTTTTGTGTTTAAGTGACTAATGGGACAATAAGTTTTGAAACTGGTCCAGTATTGAGAGAAACACGCTGCAATTAAACAATTTGGAGCATGTATTTACAGTCACTTTATGGCCACTAAAAGTGCTTTTTCCTGCCACTGACAGGCCCAGGTTACTGTAAGTGCCAGACAATTAATGGAAGGGATCCCTGCAGATAGACCTTCCTGTTACACAGTAAGATTACTTTTTGTTTAACCAGAAATAGCATCGAAGTCGCTATCACCAAACCCACCAGACTCCATTAAAATACAGTTCAGTCATTCATAATTGTAAAACCCACTTTTCAAAGTGCACAGAAGCAAAATTAAACTCACAAAAGCCATCTTGCATCATCTTTCCACTGTTACAACAATCAAAACAACTCTGGCTTAGTCAAAATAAACTCTTAATTCACCCAGTTAGGGGTGAAATGATGCTTGCTCTACACTCACTAAAATCACTGTTTACTTAAAAGCAGTCTGGTGGGATTTGGTGATGATGATTTCGAGGCTGTTTCTGGTTTGACAAAAAGGATTTGATTCTTTAGCAAAAAAAAAAAGTCGATCCCTGTGGGGATGCTTTCCATAATGTAGTCAGACACTTAGAATAACAATCTGAGCCTTTCGATGGCAAGAAGCACTTTCAGTACATCGTACACTGATGATGCATAATTGCCTCAATTGCTTATATTGAAGGATATTTTGTGGCTGTCAGCTGCAGCGTTCTCGCTCATTACTGGACCGATTTCAAAAACTGGTGTTCCCATGAGTCACAAAAACACAAGAAAATGTGGTCCAGAATATAAAATACTGAATTTGCCCATTATAGTTAATGTATAAATGAATACATTTTCAAAGTTCCCAAAATAAACCCAATTCAAGGTCAACTCACTCTCACTTTTCCACGGTTTTTAACCATTGTGCATGGTCATCATCAAGTGATGAAGACATGCTTGTTCAGCAGCCGTGACGATTTTGCTCTATATCACTTACGCACTTCACATTCACGCCGGCTTACAAGTTAAGATCGGGAAAAAGCTAGTAAATGGACCTTGATCCTTTTGTAAAACTACTATTTCCAAGTCAATTAGCAACAATATGAGTTCCTGACTGCAAAAGAACACCTTTCAAATTGACTTGTTGGGATGATAAATTGAAATTTTCGTTATAGATTTTGACTGCAGTTTCCATACACACGTCCTCTCTTTTTCTTTTTCTCTCACACTCACATACACAAACAGATTTATTTAGTCCAGTTTAGGATGCTAAAAAGAGCTTACATTTATTCTCTGGAGATTTAAACCAAACCTAAAGTTTTAAGTTCTTGTGGGGACCTGCCTGTAATGTAACTGTGAGAACAGATTTACACACAAGTACACAAAGCTGCCCGTATAGACACACATCAGTCACAACTGAACCAACCCCACCATCAGCGTCAACAATCAATCAGCTGCACAAACTGAGCAGGTAATCACACATTTATACGCCTCAGAAACAGGTCAGCTGACACGCAACCAGCGACAGCGTGGGAAAGATGAGCAGGCCGTCCTGACCGCAGTTAACCGAGCAGAGAGCTTTCAACCGCCTCGCCTGGCCGGCACACACCACGCAACAGAGCCCCGCTGCGGCCTGCTGCAGGCTCTCAGGCTTATTAAAGACACACGGAGCAGAGGGGGGTGCAGGGGGAGCGGGGTGCATTTTGCGGTCTGAATTTGTTGTTTTAGAAAGAGAAACATGGTTGACCTACAGTATTTACTTCATAGGATAAAAACATTGGAGTTTTGATGTTGCAAAGTCATGAATGCACAAAGAAAAGGAGAGCTAAATCCTGCTCTTCAGTCTCATCGCTCTGTGAAGCAGCTCTGCATCTTTCAGTGCCAATAAAGTCTGTTCAAACAATGTGAAGCAAACATGATGATATTTTCAGTCAAAAAGTAAATGGCAGCTGGTGATAGCTGACTACATCACATCACTCTTACAAATAAAGGTTCCTCTTAAAGGGCTGACAGTCTACCAAGAACCCTGTTTGAAGAAAGGGCTCTTTGGATGAAAGAGGTTCTTAATTATCTGTAGAACCTCTCATATTGGGTTCTAGGTGGTACCTTTCACAGAAGGCTCTAGATATAACACTTTATGTTGGGTTCTGGGAAGAGTTGAACTGTGTGACATTTTCATGGTACGATAACGGTCTAATAAAATTTCAAGGTTTCACAGTTTGGCAGTATACAATATTATATAATTATTATAATTTTCATTTACAATGGCCCTTGAAGGAACAGAAACAGCAGTTTTTTGGGGGGCCTTTAGAAAAGGCCACTACCAGGAAGTAAAAGGGTTCTCCTGACGGTCTAAGAGTGAGGACAGTCAGGACAGTCACATAAACTGAGACATGATTAGTTTCAGTACAAGTACTGGCAACAACCATGTTGCAAAACTACTCATATTTTAACGAACAATCACCTAAAAAAAGACATTGCACAATGTTTGCTGATGACATCAGCAGACGCACCAACAGCAGGAGCAGATAAATTACCGACTTCATTTAACTGGATATGATGGTTTTACTTAGCTGCAGCATGTGGTTCTGTTGATCCACAGCTGTGTTGCATGTGTAGGCCTAAAAATATGACATTTTAGTCTTTCCACATTTTGCAGGATCATCACTGGAATCCAAACACACCACATCATCTCGCTTACTCACCTAAAACACACCAACCCTACACCTCCACCCGTTCCCAAAAACTAATCAACCGTAAAAGCGTTACCAAACCAAGAAGAGCTCCTGATGGAAGGGCAGGCGAGCGCGCCAAGGACGCAATCGGCAAATGAGCCAAACGAGCCAAACGAGCCAACCGCCGGCAGTGACAGCAGTGAGGAAACAACCGAAGGAGACGACGACTCGTAGTCATCCAACATTGCACTTTGTGATTGTTCAGTGATACTCCTCCGAGTGAGGTGATCTTTGCTCGGTGCCGCTGTAATCATAGCCTGTTTTCCTAATGCTATTTCACTAAAACATTTATTCGAGGAGGAGGAGGAGGTCTCTAAACAACAGCTGTTCCACCTCTGTCCTCTCAGATCTGCCAGGCTGAGGAGGAAATTCTGGCAAGAGTGAGGGCAGAAGGGAAGAAAAAAAAAAAAAAACGGGCCATGAAACTGAAGGAGTACGCACCCTTGATCCTTGATTTACTCACAGAGGGGTGAGGGGAGGACAGACGCTCTAAAAATACCCCATAAGGAGAGAGGGAGAGGCTGGGGAAGGTTTGGGTGAGAGGGGGGGCAATAGAGGAGGAAGAGGAGAAGAAGTAAATGCTTGTTTTTGCTTCAGTCACTACTGTAAAAAAAAAAAAAGCATCTAAAGTTTCTGCGTCCTAAAAATACACCTCCCTCGTGACAGAATCCTCACAAGGAAGCCTGGTGGATTTTTATTTTATTTTGAAGGGGGGGCAGCTTCCTCTCTCCTCCCCATCATCCCTCCTTCCCTCGCTCTATCAGTCAATCCCTCCTCCTCCTCCTCCTCCTCCTCCTCCTCCTCCTCTGGTCCCTTTCATGAAAAAAGATGTCACTAAAGACCCAAACAGCCGGAGGGGTTAACATGAAGGGGACATGATCGGCAGAGGAGAGGGCAGAACAATGTCCTTCTTTTTTTTATTTTTTCCAGCAGCTAATTCATGTCAGGACCAGTGGCCCAGATACTGGGGCCGACCGAAGGAGTCCACTATAGCAGCACCAGAGGCTACAGGCCACGGCCTCACACAAACACACTCTGTTAGTGACTGTCAGCGCGTCTGTCGGCCGGCAGCACGCCACACTGAGACTGCAGTCTGTGGAGGGACGAGGGCAAGGTTTGGTCTTGTACAGTAAGAAGAGACGGAGACATTTCACTTCTTTGATAAACCTCTGATCAATGTGGGAGGGACACATCATTTAATTTAGAGGTCTGTCTGAGAAGATTCTTCAATGAAAGAAGGAAAACCTCACAGTGAGCAAGAGAGGAGGGATAGCTGTTCCATGATTGACTGGCATGCATTAAATTAGGGCTGCACATTATATATATAAATATTTAAAAAAAAAAAAAATCTTTATTTTGATGTCCACTTGCATGATAAACACACTAAGGGTTGACAGATTATCAGCCTGGCCAATTATTGGGGCCGATATTTGTTATTGATTAAGAAGTGCAAAAAAGTGTCAGCATGGGAGGAACTTTGACTTTGTAAAGCCTCAGGAAGCTATTTATATTTATTTATTTTTTATTGAATTTTTCACTTCACAAGTTGCAGGGAACTTGCTGTGTATGATGTTGAAGGTTTCAGTTTTTATTAAATATTTGGTAAAGGCTAAAGACATAGTGTGTATGAATTCCTGAGTGCAGCCGTGTTTGATGCACAGAGAGGTTCGTACCACAGGTATTTAACAACCAGCCAGTGAAAACTTTTATAAGCTGATAAAAAAAAAACGTCAAGTGTGATGACATTTTTAAAAAGCCTCCAACTGCTTCGACCTTGACAGCCTCATCAGAAGACACTGCTGAACACTGATACCCTCCTTCCTTTGTGCCCCTCTAACACACACACACACACACACACTCCTCCACCCCCTCCCGGGCGGATAGTGGAAAATACTGACCCCACACACGCCGAGTGAGACAATGACCCAATAACGGATAGAGCGTGAACCTGAGAGGCGGCGAGGTAAAGGCATCCCCCGGCCCAGATTGACCGAGGATCTTCACTTGTTTGAGTAGTTGGTGACACTGATATCCACCGCCTGTGTCACACACAACTTAGTGGTAACCGTATCCGCCCGCAGGGCCCCAACTTACTACTTCCATCTTCCCCTCCGCTGACAGCTGACCATGAGGAGTGATGAATGGAGAGGTCACGTAGCCGGCCGGGCACACAAAGCACCCGATATGTACGATATGTACATTCTGACATGAACACACAGACGGGCTCTCTGCTTTTTCACAACAAGAATGTCTGAAATGAGCCTCTGAGTTGCATGACTGCAAGCTCCAGGAATTTCGTATCCATCATTGATTTCAAACACTGACTTTTCTACAAGCTATTAAATGTGTTGCTGTTGCAAGTATGCAAAAATCAGGGTTGCAGCTGATGATTATTTAATTGATATTTATTTTTTGTCTCCAAGACAAATGTCCATCACTCATTCCCAGCGCTCAAGCCAAGTCTTCAAATGTGTTATTTGATGTAAGCAACCATTAATAACCCAAAATATACATTTTCATGTCTATAAGGCAGAGAAAAAGAGAAATCCTTAAACTAGAGAAGTCGTAACCAGGATTTCTCACTCAGTCTATGTCTCCAACCCACTGTTACCGATTCCTTAAAGTCTTATTTTCTGCATATTTCAACCTGTTTTCAATGAAAATAAACTAAATTAAAGCTTTTTTTCTGAAAATGCATGTCACTATCTGGAAATTCCAACACATTTAAACACAGTGCAATCAAGAAAAATGATGCGAAATTGAAGTTAATACTTAAAACAACCTTCTGAAAAAGGTCGAAATCTCACTTGAATTAAGAAGATGTCTTTACGAGCTCAATGAAAGCTCAAAATGACTGTAGGTTTAAATTCTTACAAATCGTTATCTGAGGAGTCATAAAGGACTTTTCTCTACTAGTCCATTAAAAGCCAGCAAACTAAAATAAAATCCTGATTATTGAAAATATTTGTGAAGACATGATCAATCTGAACTTTCATCTCTGTTACTCTCTTTCAGTTTGACTGACAATGACCAATGACTCTTATTTTGACAGCTCACTAAGCTGTTATGGGAATCAAACCTGTGACGTTTCCTCAACACGACGTCACTCTCACCATTAAACCTCTCTGATACAGCAGCTCTGGCCGTCAGGACTGTTCCTGTTTCCCACGCTTGCTCTCTAAATAAAGCGCGGGAGCAGGTTTTGATTGGCTCCGCTGCTTTGTTTAGATAAGATAATAAGTTACCTGCCACTTCTTAATCAACACTCGCTTGGAAATCCTCGCCCCCCCCCCTCAAACACTGGCAACGCAGCCCTCCCTCTGCCCTCCACACACTGTAACTGAAGTCACGCAAACAGCAGCCTGTTGGGTAACTCATCAAACCAAGACACAACTGCACCGCCGCTGTGCGTAAAAGTCATGCGTCATGCGCGCCCAAGGTTTTGGCCTGATCAGAAACACACAGACGTCCACTCAAAACCTCCAAGAGAGGAATGCGCTGCTCCTCACGAGTTGTTTGATCATGTAGAGACGCCAATAGTTGCCACGCGGAGGGAAGAATGAGCGGCATGCAGAGACCCAGACAGCAATGATAGACTTGTAACAGAAAACTGTGCCAAAATGTGCCAAATTACACTTTGTGCAAGCTGGGATGTGCCATTTCAGGCTGCATCATGATTCACCACCCAATCATCCAAACTCCCTTTGATAAGTCGACATTTTTGCACACAACATGAAAGATTATTGAGATTAAATCCTGTTTTATAATGACATTTTTAGAAAAGCTTTGACTTCTGTTGGTGCATCCAGGTGAATATTTTGCAACTTTTACGAATCCCCCCCAATAAAATCCAGCTTTCATCAACGCATACATTTTTTAACATCTCCATCAGGACAGCACAATACCGTGATCCACTTACCGGCCACGCGAACTGGAAGGGAATGATGATCTTCCCGGCGTCATTGTTCCGGTTCTGTCCGGTTTTCTGGCCGCCCTTGAACTGAAAAGTATTCCCACCGATAACCTTAGTAGTTTCCGAGCCGTAGGTGCACGGTCCGTTGGTCGTGACCTCTGTTTGGTATTCCTTTAAACACACTTTGAAGTAGGTGTCGCACTCGTCCGCGCCGCAGTGGCCCTCCGCCGCGCTCTTCTCCGCGTCGCAGCAGTCGCCGTTAAGGAGCTGACCTTCGGGGTTTTCCACCGAAATCAACTGCAGCTCGAAGTAACCCGTGGAATGAGACACCTGAGGAGGAAGGTGAGAGAAGTTGAAAAGTCTTGTAGTACAATAATGTCCATTTTTCAATCCTTAAAAGGTCAACTTTGATTTGGTGAAAAAGGTTAATTATTTCTACTATAGTATTTTAAGGGGTTTGTGTGAAATAGAAATTAAAAATTATCAAGAAAATGCCACTTGATGAACCAAAAATCTAAAAAAATATATATGCATTTCTATTGGAAACAAGTGAAATCATCTCATCATGAGCTGATTTAAGGGGAAAGTAGGACTTTTTTGCAGTGAGCAGTCGCTCCGCAGCCCTCACTACTGTACATTTTGGCACAGTTGAACTTCAGGGCTGCTTAACAAGACTCCACTTCAGCTCAGTCTGCGTATCAGGCTGCAGCTGACAAAAGATCCGACTGAGCAAAACCTCAGAACCGGATTCTTCTCAAAACAAGCGGAAACATCTCACGGAAAATAAGACAAACAAATCTGCCGAGGAGCTGAAATTCTGAACATTTGGTCGCAATCTGAGTTCTGCAAATTATATAGACTAGAAATGATGCATACAGGTGAAGCTGGACTGCAAACCTGAAGCTTTTTCTCCCAAATATTTGCGTCATAAAGATTTTTAGAATATGCGTAAAACACGAATTAACGCACTTAATGGCACCGATCTTTTGGAGACAAAACTTTAAAGATAACTTTCATGAAATCGTGTCATTACTTTGAGATTTATATTGCTGAAGATGCACATGATAACTGTATTTTTGTACAGTACGAGAGAAGATGTTTTTTAAAAATTGTCCGTAAACTTAATTTATCTCCTCGCAGGAAGCGCAAATTTAGAAATTCCGAGGTCATATGATTCAGCTGCCGGGCGGACAATCCTATTAAGGCTGGAATTTAACCCCCTCCAAAAAGCAAACTTCCAAGTCGATTGATAAGTTAAAGCACCAATAAAAATATCACCTCCCTTTGAGATGATAAAGTTCTCACCTCAGCCCACAGCGTCAGGAGAAGACACACTAGTGAGAAGCGGTGCAGTTTCCCCAGATTATTCCACATGTCTCCGGCTGCTCGGTGTTGGTTACCATGAGGGAAAATTGAAAAATAGGTCTGTCTCAATCAGTCAAAATTATAATGAAAGAAAAAAGCAGTATCCTCCTCCTCCTGGTGTCCGAGGCATGCACGGCGTGGCTGCTCCCCGGGATGCCTGCGGCTCTGGAGGAGGAAAAGCGCACCGCTGCTGCTGCTGTTTGGTCCACGGACGCACAACAAGACGCGCGAACTCCACTTCCCTCCGCCGCTCGACGCACTAAACAGCAGAGAAGGGGAGCAGCGGCGCGTCTCTGTTGGCAAAAGCCAGAGTCGGGCGCTCCCCCGATGATGGACAGCAGCGTGGACCAATCGCAGGCCGCCTGGGTGGGACGTTTGTCAGCTGTGAGTCAATCAGAGAAAGAGGCGGGATAAGGAGTAAGGGGAGGACCGCTGATGGATTTATTATGGAAGTTTTCTCACACAGGAGCTTGCATTTTTATTTTTATTACACTCACACCGTAAAATGATGTTTTATTTAGATATATTTCTGTCCACATTCGAATAAATTGTTTGTTTTTTTACAGACTCATCAATGTGAAAATGTTTCTGTCGCAGGTTTTAAGCAGAATCCTGATTCAGAAGATTCTTATAAAACACAAACACAGTTTAAGTTTAAATTTGACCGACAAATAATCAATGAAAGCATGCAGAGTGTGGAACATGATTTGTTTAGTGCAGGACACCTGAGCTGCTCCTCCCTGACCTGCAGGCAGAGGAAACATGGCTGTCAGCGCCCTCTACTGACCGCTCAGCAACACCCACATACAGCGAGGAGGTCAGAGGAACATGCTGCACTTCATCTAATCAAATACTGTAGGTTTTAAGGAATATTTTTGCATTTCCATTTTGAAAATAGAGTCTTTTTTCCTCCTCTCCGCTTCAAAGGTGACATTGTGGGGTTTTTCTGTGCTTTCTATCCACTAAATTAGTCATTTTTTCCCTCCTTTTTCAACTGATCTAAAAAAAAGATTTTTGTTATAACGTGTCTGTCTACACTGAAATGGAAATCTGCACAAATTAAATTTGTTATGGTATACTTCTCTGCTTTTCTTCCATTTTTAACTAATGGTTTAGGTGCAGTACAACTGAATATTATGCTGTTTGAGGTTATGTTTGATTTTTTGTGATCTGTTTTTTATTGGATATGTTTGATTTAAAGCACCATGTACCAGAATACAGAAACCTTTTAACACTTGCATACAGAAAAGAAAGGTTGCATATAGCAATTTGAGGACATATTGGGCTGTATATGCACTTTCAGGACTCTATGTAAGAGGTTAACACATGGACATCTCAACAAAGGCTATGAAGCATTTAACAAAGTTAGAAAGCATTAAAGGAATATTTCACCTTCCTAAAAGACTATTTGTGAATCAATAGCTAACCCAGTGGTACGCTGAAATCATGAAGTATAACTTCATTTTTCTCATTTATATAGTTACTTCAAAAGGTTTAAGTTTGGAGTTAACACAATAACAAACTGATTGAGGCAGCGGCAGTTTACTATGTTCTCATGTAGACGCCAAGTATTCATCAGTTTTCTCAATATAAGCTTGCTTATGAGCTGTGAAAGAAGACAAAAAAATAAAACACAAAAAACACATAAATATGTGGGGGTTTTTTTTCATTTTCAACACTTTTAATTAATTTTCCTGTTTGTTATATTGTTTATTTTCAAGGTGGGTTTTTTTGTGACTTTTTTTTTGCTAATTTTTTGCAAATCTTGGGGCCATGTCTTGTTATGCTGCTCGTTGCCTTCTCCTCATGTTTTTGACAGAAACCAATTTAAACCAATTTGCCGAAGGCTGTGTCAGAGGGTTAACAAACATGGACTTAGCACAACAAAACATTACAAAACTGATAAAGGTACCTGTCGTCTTTAGTGTCTGTGCAGAATGAAAAGTGAAGAACGTAACATGATGGAGATGAATCCAGAAAAGTGTCAACTAGCGATAATTCTCTGCTCTCTGTCAGTCAGAATCTGAAAGGCAAGAATAATATTGATTCATGAGATATTAAAAAGAGAGAAACTGTCTGCAAACACAAGCCTGTATATTTGGTTTTGAGAATACAAGATTTGGCATCGTGCTCATCACCTTCATCTGCCTGACAGGTGAGCTAAGAACTAAGCTTTTAATAACCTAAAAATCTTAATCTCTGACATCAAGGTGACGAGCCTGTGCTCTTGTTTATGTAGCTGTATTTTTGGAACTAGTACCACATTGGGAAATCTAAATGATGTCAGCCTCCCAGCAATTGCCAGAAATTTGGAAATAATGTTGTTGGACACCTGTAAGCTGCTCACAACAATGGTGCTCTTTATGCACACACAGTTTGCTGTATGGTTATAATACACCTGAATTTTATTTAAAAAAAGCCACAATACTAAAAAAAAGGTCAGTCTTCTTATCTTCCACAGAGTTATGTTTTTGCAAACATTATCTACATACAAGGCCAGAGTTTGGTATCAATACTAAATGGTATCAACCCACTCTACCAGGTGAGCTAATGGGCGCCCCACTCAAGTTTTAACCATTCACACACATTCACACACCAATGGGAACAGCCATTGGGAGCAATTTTGGGCTCAATGTTTTGCCCGAGGACACTTCAACATGTTGACTGAAGGAGTCATGAATCAAACCACCAACCCTCCGACTAGAGGTTCACCCGCTTTACCACCTAAGCCAGAGCCGCTTACAACGGCACATAGACTCTCAGTGCCCCGATATGCTGCTAGCATCTGTATCAAAGTGTAAATATGCAGCGATGCCACTGCAAAGAATTAACACAATCTGCCTCATGAGGAAATGCTTTTCTTTTAGAAGAGTTGAGGCTAAGATGTGCTGCAGCTGCACTTGTAACTGTCTTCCATCTGTTTTTTTATGTTCTTTAGTGCTGGCAAGCTTTCTTCTTCCTTTGGCATTTAATGGCAAATTAGAACACTTGTAGGCGTATATGCTGCACCTTCAGGTCTGAAAGAACAGCATACCTGTGACCGACTGTACTGGAGATAAACGAGTACTGTCACGTTTTCAGAAGTTAGGCATTGACTTGGTTACTAAGTATCAGTTCTCATGATATCCCAAGAGGATTTGAAATACACTTAGCATGCAAGACATCATCAAAGTGATTTTACCTGCAGGAGCGATTCGCGGTGTTTCTACAAGCATTTGATTTTTTCCAGAGTACAGCTGCAGCTGATGAGAACATCATTGGTTCTGCAGATATTTAGTAGAAACCAAAGACAATGTTGAAATTTTGGACTTGAGGGGAGCTCTCTCACTTTAGCCCCTCCACAGGTGCAGGTCAGCACCATAGACATAAGAGCTCCCACAAAGCGTAGCTTTTTAATTTCGACCCTTCCGCCCCCTGGTGTCAGGCTGCAGTATAGGTCATAAAGCCTGCCCCTACATGTTAGTAAATGGGACACAGGCCAAACTAAAAACTCAAAGTAAAAAAAATTTCCCCAAAGATGATTTCTGTCACTGAAGGTAGTTCTCATCATCTTGATGTTTTTTCAAGGTATCAGTTTTATGACAAGTTCCATTTTAATGAGTTATCCAATTATACAAAAAGGGGCTTTTCCGTCATGATTGACAACCTTAACAGCCAATCCATTCAGTGGAGCTGCTCGTGATTGGTCGTACTGGTGTTTTGGTGGGAACTCCCCCACTCCGGATATTGTTACTACGCACACTCCGGCTCCAAATGACATCACCAGCACAAGACAGTCGTCAGATATTTTAGATATTTTAGCTTCACTTAAGCACAGTGGTGGTAAGTAGGGGCACATCGTCTATCTTTATACACAGTCAGTGGTCGGTGCTCACAGAATGGTTGAATTACAGCAAACAATTCAATGGGCCACTTCACAAGGTTTGAACCCCCCCCCCCCCAAAAAAAAACACATGATTCACTCAAATATATCAAAAGGTGCAAATGACTAATATTTCAACACACTGCATCTTCATCAGAGTCAAGTGATGTCCAGTGTTCAAGTTTGGCCTGATGATGGTGCAATAGATGATGGTGAGATATTCTCAGTCTGGACAAAAGTGGTGGACGGACAGACTGATTTTGGCACTCCTAGCCAGGCAAAGTAAAGCAGAAATAAGTTGTTAATGATCAGAATTTGCATCGTAGTGTTGTATCAATCTTGTTCTTGTCGAGACAGTTGTCTTTTGCAGGACATTTTTGGCAATGTTGCAATCTTTCATACTATTCCAGATTGGAAAGCTGCAATTTCAAGCCTCACAGCATGCATGAAAACCCTGTCAATCTGTTACATCCAGCATGCAGAGAAGATTTCCTGTTGCTTCCAGATCCGACACACCACTCTTTCATTTAGGCAAAAGGGCCAAACACGCTGTCTCAGATGTCGGGCCATTGGCCGGTCTCATAAGACAGCTGTTTCTCCCCTTACACATCATCCTGCTGCAGCTCTGGCTGGTGCAGACAGTGGATCAGTTCTGCAGGCTGGTCAGTCAGGACAGAGTCCGACAGGTGGCCTCTGACACCCTGTAGCAGATGTTTCCTCTCAGTGAAGCAGGTGCAGACACATGCACGCACAAACACACACACATACATACACACATTTTGTCATTTGTACATACTTGTGTATATATGAGTCATTCACATGCCTGCACGCAGACACAAACGTCTTGTGTTCATCCCTTTACGACGGCTTTTATCAGCTGCGATAAGGAAGTATGGGAAACACAGCTCAGACAGATAAACTGGGGAAGTAATGAGGTTAAAATAGCTGCTCAAAACTGACTCCTCTACTTCAACCAAAAGCACAAGATCATTGATCGCTTCAAAATGTAACAGTTCAGTTAGCCCAACATGGAAATGCCTCGTATAAAGACAGGTCTGACTGTGGGAGTAAGCTACAGTACTTACACTACAGTACTTATGTGAGATACTTGTATTTTACATATATTCCGTTTAGGAGATTTTTCCTCCACATTTCGGATTAAAGTCCTGTGCCATTTACTTTGCAGAGCAAATATCAGTTTTGCAGACTATTATTTTAAACTCAACATGAGCTGAGCTCAGAGAACATGTGCATTTTTGCTCCTTCCTGCTTTCCTTATAAGAGGATGGGACTGACAACACCTGTATTGTGTAATCAGCCTCACTGAGAGCCAAACGTGTTTAAAGAGAACGTGGTTGATGACAGAAAGTTGGCTTCTTTGTGCTACACAAAACTACAACAGTTGAATAATGTTTTACTAAAAGCTGGGGCTGGCAACTCTGCTCTATAGCAACAGTGTAGCTAAGGGATGGCCAGGGAGGGACCACGGCCATCCTGACGGGACCACCCTTGTTAAAAAATTAGTTGTTAATAAGTCTTGTTCCCAGTACATGTTTTGTTCTTTCCAATCAATGTACTCCTTCAAATTAAAGCTGCATATTTGTCTTTTTGAGGACAACTAGCCTATTTGATGAAAAATGAATTGCAAAACATGTAAAGATACATAACTAATGAAAAAAGGATTGTTGTGGAAATCAAAATGTGACTATACTGGTATCTGCTATGTGCATCAGATAATAAGAAACAATAACAATAAAATAACAAACAAAAGCATGTAGGTAAGGTATTCCTTAATTCTCATATTGACATAGTTTGCCTAAATACTACGGCAGCGATACAATTTCTGAAATTCTCTTTTGTCTTTTGGTATTGGTGTGACACTCCTACGAAGGATTTGGAGGTACTATTGCAATATGGAGTGTTTTCTCAAAAAGAACGTAGAGTATTTTTAAACAATATATTATACAAGTAGCTACTTAGCATGCTAACATGTGCATGATGCATTCACATCTATCGCACCTGCTGAAGGAACTTAGGGGAATAAGAATAAATATGCATGGATAGTGGTAACGTTAATGTAGAAAAACAATTAAAACCATGACATTGCTATTTTAATGTTACTGGGAGAAGTTGCCTTCAGTTTTGAATAAATTATACATAAAGGAATCTAAACAAATCACCTATTTTTGCAACATGCATTACAATTTTGTATAGACAAGCTGCCTTGCAATCTAACATTTTTGGTCACAACAATTGTAATAAATAAAATAATCTATACATATATACAGTTACTGCTAACAAAAAACACTTTGCAGTAACACTTTCTGTCTGATGCATGAAAATATTGCAGCATCCGATTTTAACTTCTTATTAAGTTAAAACGGCTTCATCATTCAAAACAATCCCCGAGCAGTCCAGAAGGGACTTTTCATGAATGGCTGCTCCAAAAATTATCCCAGTGTAACCAGTAAATGTTTGGATATTTCACAAAAAAAAACACAAATGCCAACCTCGTGGTGGCACTGAAGAAAAGTCAGAGGATCACTGAAGCCATTAAAATTGACCCTCAGGGGACCATGAACGTCTGTACGACATTCGACTGCAATCCATCCATAGTCATTGAGACATTTCAGTCTGGACCAAATTGAGAACATGAACATGCATGTGCACATTTGGTACTAAAAAGAACACTGTAAAGTACAGTATGTATAGATCTACCGTACTTGTTGACTTTAGGTTTGGAGATGGATGAGTAGAAACAGAAAAAAACCTGTTTTCATATTCTGCAGTTGAATGTTTGAAGGATTAAGAAACTCAGCCGGAGATAAAGTCCCATCTCACATTGCTGGGGCCTCTAATGCTGAGCAAAGACTAAACAAGAGCCCTGCCGAAGTCTACACAACCTGATCTGATATGTGCTGCAGTGTAGATATGATGCTGTTGTTTACGAGCACCGCACGACTTCAAATACTCCATCCACAAGTGTTTTCTCTACGGGCATGAAAAGTTATTGTTTTTGAAATATTTTGGGTTTATTCATAATGAAGAAAAAGGAGGATCCTGACTGGAAATGTTCAAATAGAGGAGTCATTTAGATCTAAAACATGTTGGTTTCTCTTTTGGTTTCTATTTTGAACTTGCGATGCACTCATAGTTTGTTGTCTTTATATAGTTAGATTCACTGTTTAGTGTCGATTGAGTTACAACATATCTTCCATTACGTATCCTGCACCACTTTACAAGTTCAGGTCTGTCTCTGCACCGATCCCACTGACACAAATTCCTGCGCATTAATCACACACCTGGTGATTAAAGTAATCGTGCCTCTGATGACTGTATTTTACAATCTGAGTGGACATGAAATATTCAGACTCACTCTGTCATTGTTAGAAATCCTGAGTCAGCTCTGCAGGTGAGCACAGCCCGACGTGTGCCGGCCTGCTCAGGAAAAGTCAGTGATTTCTGACTCCCTTTCACTTTTCGCTGCTTCATTAAGTCAATCTGATGGCTTTATATGAGACTGATTCACAACTGCATCTATCTTTTCCAAATTTAAACCATCTATATGTGACAGGATTGATTTCATAACTCAGGTTGAGAGGTCCAAACTGAAAGAGTTTTTGACTTATGCAATCCTGTCTCAAAGTTATAATCCCAGTTCCATGTGCAGACAAAGGGGTCATCACAACACAAAAATTCAAATGCGCAATTGAAAACTGTTGTTAGGTCTTTTAACACAACAACCCGAATAACAACTAGGTTTAAAAAAAATCAAAAATACGTATTTTTTCTCTTATCTGTAGTGCCATTTATTACTGTTTCTGTGTGAGTTGCAGAGTGTTGGAGATATCAGCCACAGAGACGGCTGCCTTCTCTTCAATGTAATGGAAGTAGATGGCATTCAGCTTGTTGTGCTCAAAGGGCCAAAAAATTTAAAAATCTAACAGCAATGTATCTTTCCAGAAATCAAGACCTGGTTACTCAAGATAATACAAAGTCTGTGTTGTGAGCCGTTTCATGTAAGAACTATTTTCTTTCTCCCAAACTACGATGGATAACATTGCACACGCAAATTTTGGTGGAAAGGGGTATAAATCATAGCTGACCGTAAATGTATGTAGGACCAGCTGTAGAAAAATAAAGCCCTTTTTTGAACTCATGAGTGTCACTGACTTCCCTCTGTTATACTATAAAACTGTTTCACTTCCTCAAACTTACCTGCCAATATTGCAGAATCTCTGCTCGTATGAGCCTCATAAATGTAGAGTTTAAATGCTGAAAGCAGAACTCTGCTGATATGTAAACAACATCACTTTCTAGGACAGAGTATCAGTTTCCTAATCTGTCTTTAGAGTCTTAAAGTCTTTGCTTTTCTGTCTCAATGAACTTTTTGACTTCCCTTTCCAACATTCATCTCTTTCCTCCTCTTTCTTTATGACTCAGCAGCTACTGTTTTTCAAGGATCTTGTTGAAAATCAAAGGCTTTTCAGGAAGGGATACGCTCCAAAAACACAATCGCTTTCACCTTCACCCTCAGCTTCTGCACACAATGTTGAGTACAACAGCACACAAACAGGCTGAGGGCTGAGAGAGCTGCCATAGAAACGTTTACAAGTCCCGTCCTGAAGAATGCAAACAGAACTGAGTCGAGCTCTTATCTGACAAAAGAGTAAACTTTAGACAGTCCTGTTGCGGCTTGCCTGTGTGGTCTTTCAATGACAATACGGCACAGTGGAGGATCGTTTTCTCAGAATGGCTGATTGTCTTAGTTTTTCACTTTTTGCATAACCCAACAACCTGAATAAAAATGCGCCCTTATTTACAGGAGCAGCCTGGGAGGTGGTACTTTCCTGAGAGGAGTACTCACATTCACACACTCAGTGCCTTGCTCAGGGGCATGTGAACATACGTAATGATGTTGTTTAGGGAGTGGATACGGTAACTGATTCACACTCCTGTTCCCAGCAGGATTTCAAATGTGTGATGCTCGATTCCCAAAGCAGCGACTATCCCTCTGACTGATCACTGTTGCTCATCACAGGGTGGGGTGAAGGTCTGGGTCAAAAAGTAGCTGTGAGCTGTCTGGACGAGCAGGAGCTCTCAGGTTATGTCAGGGAACTTATCAGGCAGTCTGGCACGAGCGCGTCATACCCAGATGTGGATCAGCGTCTGGGAGCAAAGCTCCAGTAATCGCGAATGTTGTCGGACAAGCGAGCGCCGTCTGCTCTGCGTCCACGTGTCTGTCTGTGGTGCAGCAAACCTCTGAAAACTTCAGCGTCGGCTACTGAAAAGCATTATACCAACAGGCAACATAGTCAGAAAACAAACTGGGAAAACAAAGCACAGAAGATCTATACAATCAGCACAGTTTCAAAATTATGGTCACAAATTCGGTATCTGACCAAAAGTCTCTCCTTCTGCTCCGGAGTTATGACATTTAGTAACTGCCAGAAAAGCGTTTTTGAAGAAAATTATGATGTCATAGTGAAGTTAAGATACTTTTGAAACTGGATCCCAGAGAGTAATGTTTTAAAAATGCAGCCCCTTCTGTGGTCGAGTAAACTGGCAAAGTGCGGATCCTGTAAAACGGTGATATCACCGCCTCACCGTCCGGTGCGTGTGGTGATTTTCTCTACTATGTCATAACAAAATTACACTGCCAACTGCTGTCCTGGCATGCACACTACAGCTTTTCAATTGTTTTTGCAGATCTGTGTACACGATGATTGTTCTTACAATGTTATCAAATGAACGCTGATTTTTCTTTTTTTAAAAGCAAAGTAAATACTTTTCCATTTTTAATGTGCCAATCTCATCTAAATGTGGCCTTAAATTCATCACTTTCTATATGAATACTGACTCAAGCAGGCTGTATTCTCTAGATCGTGGCCTACAGGTAATAATTTATGTTAACTGGACTGTCATAATTTGATGAAGACGTGACGGTCTGACGGTAGACAGGCTCAAGAAAGTAGAAACCCGTTCTGACCTCAGTCTTTGTCTTTCTGTTTCCTCTCACTTCTGCTTTAACGCTCACACCTTCAGTGGAAACACTGTTTGATCACCTGACAGCACTCTCCACCTCTGCACATACCGGCCAGACACACACGAGCGAACTGTTGGAACAGGCGTTCCAAAATGAAGCATTATTCACCTCTTTAACCTTCGTCCTGCCGTGTGTGTGTTTGACTCACACCCCCACTCACACATATTTTCCCTGTTTACGTCATTCTGATGCAGACTGTGGAGACATTCCTTACAATGCAGTAAACTGGGATTACGTGTCTTTTTTCAACGACTGTGAGCTGTTTAATTTTATATCAGGTTACATTTAGACTTCAGGTTAAAGTGGATTAAATCTGAAGTTGTAACGATGGTTCAATGCAAGCAAAACGAAAAGAAAAAAACGTAAAACCCGTCTGCCCTTTAAAGCTCAATGAATGCAGGACTGCGGCAGGAGGTTTTCGATGCATGGGTGTCTGACATTTATTTTATTCTGTAAACTCATTTGGGAATCACCTTTTTGCCTAAGCTTGAAAAGTGCTTTATAAATGAAGCTTATTATTAATATTAATTTTACTTCAGCACTGCTCATTGCAGATGGGCTTCTTACTACAGTGGCTGATGTAAAAATGTCAAAATGCAAAAACGAGAATTGTCCCTATTATCCTGGAGCCAGAGTTTGGTTTATCTGTTCTGGGCTTCAGGAGAAACACTGCAGTGCAACATGGAGATTTCCATCAACAAGGACCTGCTTCCTGAAGACCTCATTCAGGTGTTATGATACAAAGCTGGTTAAAAATTAGCAATGTACCACTTTAACTAAGCGTGAAGCATTCTGACCAGTGTCCGTGGTATAAGTTTCTGATATATTTACAGACATCTTTTTTCACAGCGATGGTTCAGCAGACTGAAGGATTTATGAACCGACACTTGTTGCTGGTTTAGTCTGAAAGGTTAAAAGTTTGAATCAGAGCCTAAAATGTGAAATGGGAGTGCGTTTTTGTGATTTTCCAGCGAACAACATTCCTATGCAGAATTCTGACAGCTTTCCTGAAAACCACAAATATTTAACCTCAAAGGCAACTCCACACAACACACACCTCCTCTTAACACACACAATAAAACAGCACACACTCCAACACACTGTCTCACAAAAATCTCGACACCATCCCTATAAGCAGCCCACACCCATGAACAAAAACACACACACACACACACACACACACACACACACACACACACACACAGGGCAGGTGGCAGGTGAGCAGGTGTGTGTTCAGGTCCTCTGAGCTGAGGTCAGTGTGTCTGAGCAGCAGCAGGTGCAGCAGCTCTAAACTAAAGGTGTGTGTCTGATAACACTGGAGCCATGATGGTTTACTGCTTTTATCACCAGCAGCGAGCAGGAGGACGGAGTTGGGTTCATCCACAGAGACAGGATGGGGACCTCTGACCTCTGAACGGAGCTCAGAGACAAACAGCTGCTCTTTCGTACTGACACGAGTCAGTCGAGGTGTTTCGAGCACGTGCTTAGCGTGCCTCTAGAGGTGAGGGGAAAGAAGATTCATTGATGCATCACAGCCGTCTCCTGAAAGATTATGTCTCCGTGTTGAAAATCAGCTGGGCTGTCGCAGTGAAGGTATTTACCTTGCAGTAATTTAGGGCGGCTCAGCAGTGCGGTTTGTGGTTTTAGTGCCAATTTTTGTCCCTTTTGCATGACTTAATTATCCTGACTTTACTGTCTGGCTGTTATTGGTAATATTGTTGCTTTTTAAATGATAAAGACTCTAATTTAAAGCACATTACATACGCTTTCACTGTGTCTGGTTGCTATGATAGAAAATATCCTAGAGTCAAAGTGAGCTGCTGCAGTGTTTTATCCAAAGTTGTATATTTTTAAACTCTCGGGAACCAGGAAAAAACAGGCAACACGCAGCACTTAGCGTAGAATAGACGCTCAGTGCCTCATCATGCTGCCAGCGCTTGTAGCAGACTGTAAATACACAGAAAAAAAACATGAACACAGCTGTTGTGGCGGTTGCTTGCTGTCCCCTGTGACTGACTTGTCCATTTCCCTATATTGCAATACTGCAGGTATCATGGCGACAGCAACACAAATTGGAAATTTAAAACCAAATGGCTGAATTAATAATAAAATAAAATAAAAATTAATAAATTTACCGTTCTGTTAGACCAGGCTATGTGTTTCTCTCTGCTGTATCAACTGGATAATGAAAGTTAATGGACGTAAACATCTGTGTCACGTTTACATTCTTCTACTTTTGTATTAATTAGAGATAATGCAAATAAAATCATCTGTTTATTTTAATTATAGATCATTAAATATGCTTTGTTTTTCAGTTATCACAATGAGTGGAAATATATTGTGTGTTGAAATCAAAAATCTTTATGCATTAAGATGCATGGATAATCATTTAATAATCACAATGTGACTGAATTTGAATAAATCGGATTATGAGGTGCATGGACATTCTCATCCCTACACCTCACGGACAGCTCTCTGTAAAGGGTTTCTGTGCATATGCAAACGAGCACACTGAAAAGACTGACTATACCCTAATTGTATATGTTGTAATTGGGAGTGTGAAACCACCAATTTCTGTAACTTTCCAAACATTTTGACACACTGCCTTCAAATAAAAAAGGGTTATGTAGAAAAGGCATGTTCATATTCCTCAAAGTAAGTTGCTGAACAAAACTCAGGTTCTGTGTTGGCACTGAAATCAAAAAAATTACAGGGAAACCTGCAGCTCTTAAATCCACTAAAAAGGCAACAAAATAAAAAGTTGTGTATCTGTTAAACTAAACACGCTTCCTGAGTTTTTCTACATGCGAAAAGCTCAAACCAAAGTGGGCTTTATCTGGTTTTCATAAAGGAAGCCCTTCTCCTCCATTCTGCTTCAGCACTGTGACTGACAGCAGCTGGTTTGCCGAGTGTCTCTCACCTCGCTGCAGGTCGATGGAGGCCGAAGGCTCTGATTTCAACACTAAAACCTCTTAACAAGGCCAAAAACACAAAGCAGGTCCCTGTCATCTTACACAGCAGCATATGGGCCCCGGTTCCCACACCCAGCTCCATGTAAACATCTCATTAAGCTCTGCAGGGTGGGGAGCCCTCAGCTTTGAAAGGAAGGGACAAAACAACAGCCCCCCCCACAGACAGTGTCAATTAGACTCCTGTCTGAGATTGCTGGCTAAAGGTGCTGCAGGTCCTGTGAAGCTACAGGTAATCACTGCAAATTAATACCTGTGCAAGCTCAAGGGGCTCTCTGAACTCTGTGAACGCTTTTAAAAAGGTACGGACCAGGCTACCTGCATCCTGAGGTGTCACATCAGTGAGCACGTGGATCAAATATTTATGTCCTGAACATCCAAATATGGAGGAAATAAATGTCTCAAAGAGGTTTTAAGCAGGCCGTGAAGGGTCACGGGGTCAACAGAGGGGGCGGACAGAGCAGCACTTTGGTCTTTCTCTGTGACCCGTTGATGTCGCTCTAAACACAAAGACCTGGAGGTCTGAGCGAGGTGGTCTGGGGTCTGAAGGTGTCAAATCCTCACATTTACCACTTGAATGGATGGCAGGCATCATCCGTATCTCACTCCGATCTGAGTCTCTTGAGTTTTATCTGCGCGCGGCCTTTGTGTCGTTCATCTGATGGCCCTCTGCTGTGCCAGCAGATAGCAGGGGGAAGAAACCACCACTTTCTCCGACTGTTATCCACTCGCTGCCACAGACTGTGAGTGTGAATGAACACAATATATGCTTTGATGCAAAGATGAAGATCTCAGCGCGGCTGTGGGTAGCCTCACAGGTGAATAAGAAATTCTTTGTGCGAATTGAATTCAAACAAATGTGATCGTTGTTTTGTTTTTACTGTCATCTGTGGCCAGTTTAAACTTAAGGGCCCAAAGAATTAAGATAAGTTTAAGGGTTAACTGCAGGATTTTCTTTAAAAAACAATGTACTGAATCACACAAATGTAATCCCTCTCAATCATCACTTGTGACCCAAAATAAGTATTTGCGGTGTATTTATCTGCAGAAACGCTGCCCTCTGCCTGTATTTTCTTATTTTCTTCTTATTTTAGTGTTAAGGATGTGTCAGAGCATGTAGCCTTCAGTCAATGACAGTGTGCAGATGAGGTCAGGACTTCTTAAAAAGGTAGTAAGCAGGTGCCTGACTATAAGCAACGCGCATCCAAGAGAGAGCAACAAAAATCATTAACACAGCTCCACAAACCCCCCCAAAAAAACCAGCACATATAGCGAGGCAAAATGAAGGACTTTGGTCACTGCAGTTTACAATAAAATAAAAATTAGGCTCTTCATTGCAAGTCTAAATTAATGCTGTATAGTTTCAATTACAGCACTACTGGCATTTTTAAAGTCTACAACAAGGTAGTAGTGTCATCGAAAGAAAGAAAGAAGTTTTGAGAATGAATAATTATGTTACAAGAAAAAAGCTGTTATTTCAAGGGAAAACACTGTAATAATAATAATATAATATAATATATCCTATAATAATAATAGGAGAATACAGATGTAATTCTATGTAAATTCATACTATTTCAAGAAAAAAATCATAATATCAAGCCAATGACCTAGTTATTTTCTGAGAAAAAAAGTCAGAACTTACGCTAATAAAGGTGTAATTTGAAAAAAAACCCCATAATATTACATTAATAAAGTTGGAATTTTCCATGTTTATTCATATGTTATGGCTTTTCTTGTAAAATTACCACTCGACTCTCCGTTTTTTTCTCTCTATAAGCCCTAATGCTACATCGTAGAAGTTTCATGTAAAATTTTGTAATATTGATTAGTAAAATCTGAAATCGGAGGAACTGTAAAATGCTTATAGTAAGCATGACCCTAAGAATCAGAAATAATTAGTAACAAAGTAAGAGTTTTCTCCACTCTCAGACCATTTCCTTGAACGAAATGTCAAAAATCATTTTGTAATAAAGCTAAAATTAGACCTTTTCTCCAGAAAGTGATTTTGGGCTTATCTCATGTTGAATGTTAAAGCTGAATAAACAAAGTGACTAACAGGTACAGCCAAGACATGAGTTTAAAAACATATGTATCAAAAGTAAAATGTCATTAAAATACCTTTACTTTCATACTGTACATACCCAGAGTACTTGAGAAAGTAAGTTACAGTACTTCCCTTGCCTAAAATGACTGCTGTCGTGCAACAGCAGAAGCAGCAACATGTTGGAGCCTAATAAAGTCAGACTTCCTGACCTGAAGAATGCCATTTGGTCTAAACACGTTGGGTTTTTCTGACAGAGTCTTGCACTGGCCTTTATTTTGCTTTGATTTTTTTTTTCTTTTACTATGCACAACATCCTCGGTGGGTGGTGAGCTGGGATGCGGGAGAGGCTTCACTCTCACCACCATCACCACAACCACAACCAGGAGCAACAAGTGTGTGCTTGACTGCATATTTGTGGAGGTGGGCATGTTTGCCTTGGCTCACACGAATATTTCTGGTTCAGTACAGTAGTGATAGCCCACTCTGGCTGAATTTACAGGAAATAAGCCCGTTTCATAAATCTCCCCTTTTCACTGGAAATACAGATTGTCGCCGTTATTATCTTTGAGAAGATCTCTGTTTTTGCTTTATTTATCAACAGAAATGGGAGGGCTTTAGCAGCTTGGCGCCCTGCTGCTTGATGGGGAACACAGTAAGCGCCAGTTGCAGTTTGTTGTATTGTATGTA
This sequence comes from Plectropomus leopardus, assembly GCF_008729295.1. Classification (NCBI taxonomy): domain Eukaryota; kingdom Metazoa; phylum Chordata; class Actinopteri; order Perciformes; family Serranidae; genus Plectropomus; species Plectropomus leopardus. The sequence continues at coordinate 4,099,963 of NC_056476.1, read as the reverse complement.
GATGTTGCAGGAAAAAAAAAATCACTGCTATGCTCATATCTAAATTATGATTCATTACGTCGACTGTGGGCTTAGGCTGCATTCAAGTGACAGCACAGGGGAAAAAAATACATATTGTCTCAGAGCAACAGCGCCGTATACGTCTGCGTTTACAGCCTAGTGGTAAATGATTGAGGTGTCCTTTCAAGGCGAAACACACCATTGTTTCGCTAACAATCCACAATCTGACGCAGGAAGTGATACACAGGACACAAATACAATGACCAGCGCGCCTGCGGGTTGGAGACAACAGTACGGCGGCTCCACGGAGCAGTGGGAAAATGTTCCTGTGTGCTCTCTGGAGCACCAGAACACACACAAGCACACAAACACGTTCGATACAGATGTGGAAGAGCCAAGCGAACTCACAGATACTGAAAACAAAACAAAAAAAAAAACATCAAACTTGGAGACTTTCAGACAAAAACTCATGAATGCGTCAACTTTCGCTCCTGAGGCATGGATTTTCATGCCGGTGGTGTTTGGGCTAATCAGAGAAGTGATATAACAAGGAGTCAATGCCAAGATGAATTAAGGCTGCAGTGATGAACGTCACGAGCACTGCTGGAAAACTAAAGACATGAAGCTTTGGAGCTGATCCAAGCAGGGGCCTTCTCCTCCAAAAACTTCCCTCTGTCCAACCTCCCTCCTGATCTTGGATCTGATCCTGCTCGTCTTATGAAAGAGAAACGCTTTCCCTGCCAGCTTTTTATTTCTTTATTTAGCTTTTCTCTATTATTTACAAAGGACACGGAACAATCCGGTCGCAGTCGAGGAGCTGCACCGCTTACTCAAAGTTATCTGATGCAATTTCGTGAAGTTTACTTGTGCGTGCAGGAAAGGTAGGGTTGATATTAAGGTGGAAGATAAATTGCCTGAAGTAAGTGTTGAACCTTGCGTCGGTTACGTAAGTTTCAGTGGCAACTACAGAACTTATCTGATTTGGTCAGATATCAAAAACAGAGCGAAAATGATCAAATGATGATTTTAATCAAGAAATATCTGAACTTACAGCAGCTTAAAACTCCATAAATCCAACCTGCTAAAGAGAAGTTTTGTGCTTCCTCTACTGATTATGATGATGAAAATATATCTAGAAAATAGGAGTGTAGGTGTGTATGTGTATTTGTACCATGTGTATATAAATATATAGTGACATTTATTTTATATTTCTTTATAATGTTTCTTTTTTTTCTTTATATACTTTCTGGTTTGAAAAAGAGAAAACTTAATCCCAAAAATAGGATTCCTGATGAAATGCTGGTTTGAAACTGTTTCAGCCATATCAAGATTGTATTAGTAAGATTGTAATCAATATAAAAAAGAAAAGTATATTTAGAAAGTGCTTTCATCATGTCGTCTTCTAGATTGCCAGCTAGTAGGGATGTCACAACAACTCAGAATTTCTGTGCCAAGTTAATACTAAACATCTGACAACATGATGACATTCGTTTTTCTGCAATTCATCTGGACCTGATGAGGCAGCATGTACAACTATCAATGTTCTCATCTGCCGTTAAATGCAAAAGGAAGAAGAAGAAAAAGAAGAAGAAGAACACCGGAGGAGTCTCACCTTTTGGCATCAAATGTGCCACAACAGCAGAGTATGAGGAACTTTCTGTAGCTGCTACATAATAACTACTTTTGCTTTTGATATATATAAAGTACTGTGCAAAAGTCTTAGGCCACACAGATTGTTGTTTTAGCAAAGCTGTAATGTGGATATGTATGTATGTATGTATGTATGTACGTATGTATGTATGTATGTATCTATACATTACTAACAATTACTAACAAATTGGAGACTTTGGACTGAGGTCAATATTTAATATGAATCATGGAATCGTACACCCGTAGCAAAAGGTAGCCAAAACAATCAATATTAGGCTTTGGACATGTCTTGAATGCAACCTGATGTGAAAAAAAAACATAAGTGGCAGCTAAAAGCTAAGTGGAAAAGGAGGCCACACTAAAACTTGCAGCTTCAACAGATTGAAGTCGTTTTATTCTGAAATATTTGTGTTTTTAATGCTGAATGCAGGTTTCCTGTATGTTGTGGTTGTATTTTTGTAAAAAGAGTACTGGGAAATAAATATTTGTGACTGTTGTAACCTAAAGTTTAACATCACATAAAAAACGTACTACTAGAATTGGAATATTTTGAAATTGTGGTACTACTGCATAAGTAAGTTTAGAGAACTTTGTCCTGTTAATGACGGATGAATTGGTCGATGAGCGGATGGTTGGATGATTAGAAAGCAGCAAAGACGGGGGGATTTAGCTTTGAAGCTTTCGAGTCAAACCAAGCAGCACGGGGTAAACTAACCGACCGTCATCAGCCCAACAGCACTCAGACTGACCTCCCATCTCTGTTGCTCTCTGACTTCACGCTCTCTGTTCTCTGTTTACCGTCAACACTGATAAAAAGCCTTTTCACACTTTGATTCTGTTTATTTGTTTTTCTTTTGTCTCTTTTCTCCTTTGGATAAAAGGATCTCCAGCCGAGAAGCTGCACTTTGTTGGAGGATTGTTGGTCTAATCGCTCTGAAACTCGATGCAGCATGTACTCTCATCGCTGCGTGATTCTCTCAAAATACTTTGAGTGGCAAAGTGTTTAGTGTTTGCACTTAAAGCGTGTGATTAGGATGTAAAAAAAACAACAGATGCACTTGTTTGTCAGAGGAGTCTGCCTGTGGTAGCACTTGAATAATTGAATAATTTGATTTAATTTTCAACCAATTAAAGAAAATTTTCCACTGGAAAGAAATTAAACTGCTTAAAAAATGCTCTTGAATCAAACATCATCTTCACATCTGCCCCTTTAGTTTGATAAAACATTCAGAAAACAAGTGAATCCTTATTTAATTTCTCTCTTTGATTTTCTCAATTCTTAAATTTCCAATTAACATTTATTTAGATGCTCATCGAGCTGCAAAGGCATGCAGGTTTTTGCTAATATTGTGTGTCAAGCTCTGAGCTCTGACATGGCCTTGACACTGCAGAGCTGCACTGATTATACCAAAAGAAAAAAGAAAAGAGTGAGGAAGGCAATCTGATAGGAATGCCGCTGGAATTCCCCGGAATCTCCCCCCTTCCCTCCCTCCACTTTCCACCATCACTGTTCACGAATCCATAAGGAGTTTTAACGTGCAGCACAATAGACAAGGGGAGCTATTCTGCGACCATAATGCAAGGAAACGTTACCTCAGTGCAAAAAATGTCAGGACTATAGAGGCCCCCGGTCCTGGAAACAATCAGTGAGGAAGCTGAGGCAGGTGCCCACCTCCTGTGAAAATATCCTACTGCAGAGGGAAGGGCTGGGCGTGTCGCTGTCGACAGCAGCAGCAGCAGCAGCAGCCGGGCAGAGGAGCAATTAAACCATAAAGTCATAACTGCTCTAGACCACAATTCACTGTGCTAAACACCACAGGCTCTCACATGCAGAGAATACGGTTACAGTTCATCACTACATGCAAATGATTAAACTCTGGAGTAGTTGCTATCATGCACTGTGCAAACACAGACACCTGCAGCAGATGCCAGCTGTCATCAGTGGTGGGAAAAGTAAATAAAATCTTATATAAAAGTTACCACAGTGGAAAATACTCCGGCATGCAGATTTTCTATCAAGTTAATGCGACAACTACTAGCAGTACGATGCATCCAAAGTATCTGTGCAAGGTACAGGGTACTGATCCAGAAACATTACTCCATATATTACATCTAATTGACGTAATAATTCCATTTTTTTGACCCAGCACAACGCACATTGCTGCAGAGAAGCAGGAAACCACTTTTGACTTTACATGATGTAAAGCACATGATGCACAGACAGACTATTTATTTATTTAACTAGCCGAGGGGCTCTGTTTGCACTTCAATCTGTTAAGTCAGGTTGCACTGTGCAGTTTAAACAGTAGTATATGTATTATCATTTTTTTTTTATTTTTATCACAAACACATGGCTTTTATTCTGCACTTAAATATCTGCACTTATATATATTCTTTCATATCCTTTTTATATTTTTTTATTATATATATATATATATATATATATATATATAATTATTTATTTTTTAATTTTATTTTAAAAGTGCAAATTCAATTACATATTTTGGATGTGTTGCAAGTAATTAAGTCCCTGTGTTATAAACCTCATACAGAATTTAATCTTTTAGTTGCCCCCCGGGGCCATTCTGTGTCATTTTATTGCTGGTATACATCACTGCTTTTACATCCCAATATGTAAACAAATATTCTGCCAATCAAAACCATTTTAAAATAACAGAATGAAGCAAAGACACTTCAGTTACAACTTGGTGCAGTGAGCAGCGTGTGGAGGCCTGCAGTCCTCTCTGATTTACAGTCTGCTCAAATCAGCTGGAAGCAGGTGTGTGGAATTATGATAAGATTGTAACTAGGACCGTTTGATGGTGAATGACAGCCTGCAGACAATATTGATGGATGTGCTCCTGTAATTTACAGCAGCACTTGAATTGGTTAGAGATGAGTCATTTTAAGTCATCAAAAGGTCAGTTTACAAAAATCCCAAAAATGCAAAATTTCCCTCTCACTCCCTATAATATTTGTCCACAAAGGCGGTTTTGGTTTCATTTGAGATATTCATCTTTGACATTAAAAGGAAAAAACTATCCTCATTGAAATATCCACACTTTCACATCAACCAGCAGCGAAGGCAGAGACTCATAACGGTTATAATGTTTGCTCTACAACATTCAGCGCCACCAAATTTAAGAAAAATTAATTGGTAATTTGTAAAATATGCCAACTCAGGAGCTGAAACTGGTCATTCGGGGGAGGAGACCAGTCTTATCTTGGCTTGACCAGTGGTAATTTGGGTGAAGGCAGTAATGTCTGTGCAGCCTTTTAAAGTAATATATCCTTTTGGAAGATAAAAAGTCAAAATCTAATATTTCTTGTGGGCAAAAGTTGTGAGTTTAAGGTGACGTTAAAATTTGCGGGGAATTTAGGTACAATAGCGCAGTCTTTATTTTTGGTCTCTTATTCTCACAGATCTTGGCATACTCCATTATTTTTATTCATTTATTTATTTTTAACCTTTTTTTCAGGGCTTTTTTAGCCTATATTTCAACAGGACAGTCATAGCATAAAAGGGGGAGAGAGCGGGGATGACATGCAGCAAAAGGCCCGGGTTGGAATCAAACCCGCAGCCACTACGGCAAGCACATAGCCCTTGTACATGGGCCACCCACTCTCCGCCCTGTACTCCAATATATTTTAAGGAATGGTAAACTCTATTAAAAAAGTTTTTAGTTCTGTACTATTTTACTCCATTTTCATGACTGTAATGAGTTAAAAATTGCCCACCTGGACAACAACAAGCATCTTGAATTAGAGCGCATTTCAAAATGTGGAGAGGGACGTGCACTTGTCCCCCCACATCCAAACTGTGCCGCTATTTCACTCGGTCACAAAACATCAAAAATTCTGGTGCACAGCCTCCGACATGTGCAGCTACGGTCTGCCTCTCTCTTGAGCCACGTATTATATTTGTCGTTTTAAGGCCGTACATTTTCAAAGCAAACTGCTAGTATTTCTGACAATATTCACAAGTTAGACAATCCCCACACCGATATAGGATGAACATATCTTAAAACAACAGCCGAAACAAGAACATATCACAACTCTTCCAAAACATTCTGCTAATTAAAAACCTCTCCTGAACCATCAGGAAATCTCAGATTACTCAGGTTACAAGCGACAATTAGTAAGAAGAGCCAGGTGGAGATTGCTAAACTGTTTGCTGAATGTTAAAAAAACAATCTTAAAACGGCACCATCATTTTTGACTGATTTCTTTTGAGCTCTCCACTCTTTGAAAGCTGTAATCTGCCCAACCAGACATCAAAAACAAAGTGCGACACACAGACGCACACCCACTGCACTTCCTGTCTGAGACATGATACTTGATGACGATTCTAGACTACAAACACTGTGAATCGTTCGATAAATTACAGGGACATCAGAGGCACAGAGTACTGTATTTTCTTTTGCTGTGTCCTGGTTTTTATCCGACATAATGAACGGCTAGGCGTCCCACGAGAGACGGCCGGGATCAAAACTCTGCGGCCTCCCGGAGGACTTCCTTTAATGTCTTTGTGCACGCGTGGATTTGATACCCTCCTGGCTTTAAATTAGATCCCACTACATCCATTAGTCACAGAGGCCTGTTAATATGTCTCTTCAGAGGGAGGGGACCCCCACATAAAGGTCTATACCAACCTATGTGACTCTCAATCCCCATTAGGATGTGATATAGAGAGCAGACATGCCCAGGAATTCTAAAAAACTAAGATGACCTTAAATTAGATTGAGTGTAGCATTTTACTTCATTTGTTCTCGTGTGTGTTTTTCTGGTTCTTGATGTCAATATAATGTTTTTTTCAACTTTTGAAGGATGTGTAGTTTGTGTGGTGTAGGTACCGGATGGATCACAGCATCGGTGGAGTTCAGATGGTATCACGTTGCTGCTGAGACGCTCTCCAGTCCGAGGCGGGGCAAGAAATCCACTTCCATCTCTGATTTTGCAAAGCATTCAGGGTCCTGGATTAGGCCTACAAAATGTAGGGAAAAAGTCAGATTAGTTTCACTGGTGGTTGAACACCTTTACTTTTTTATTTTTAAAAAAGGGATGTAACAGATAATGAAGAGTCTGTGCAGAAGTAAAAGAGGGAAGAGGACAGAAAAGTCAAAATAAAAAAACAGACACCAAAAAGAGAAAAAATCTTGAAAATGACACAAAAAATTTGTTTACTGTTATTAACTGTACAAATAAAGGCACAATTACTACAATTCAAAGTAGAGGCAAAAAATAAGTCAATAAGTGGCACACAAAGCTTCAAATATTGGCAAATAAGGAAAAAAAAAAAATAAAAAAAATAATAATTTGATAAAATAATTGTTTTGGGGTATTTTTGGCCCAACAGCATCTTCAACCCTGCACAAGTTTCCAGATAAAATATAAGTGACATCAGTCATCAAGTGCAGTGGTCTGACTCTGGTTGCCCAAAGCTGGCCTGAGTGCTACTAACTTTAGCTGATACCACATCCTCAAAACCTCGACAAATTCATACTCGGGCCCAACGAGCCAGCTCACATTAGGTCCACAATGGGTCCACATCAGTATAAAATACAGCTGAGTGCTCTTGTACTCTGTAAATGTACATTGTATTTACTGGAATTTGTTCTTTATGTTTAGTTCCACCTGCATTCAGGTTGTCTTACTTCCCCATTTCCCTCCGGCTTTTGTCTTACACTCACTCCTCCTCCAAAAAAAAACTCCCAAAAAGATAAAATATAAAAGGATCTCTTCTTTAAACTATAAAACACGACAGATTCAGCAGTTAGGATTTGAGAAATCGTGGGAGCTGAAGGTCAAAAAGCCAAAGCTTTGTGACTACATGTGTTCGTGGGTGTGTGGATGTGTGTTTATCGCTGGTCAGGATCTCAAGAGGGTGCAGCAGCATTGTTAATACACGGTCATTTTGTGTTTCACTGAGTGACAGACGGGTTGGAAATGTGAGTTCCCGGCTTTCTTAGGAAGGTGGCAGCGGGCCGCACTCGGGTGGGTTTAGCTCAAGGAAATGACACTTTCTCCCGCAAGATCTCAATCTGGCCGAGCGTGCTGCCAGGCACAACAATGCCGTGTTGAAAATGGGAGTGGGCCACGTTATCCTCCCCTGGCTGGCCCGGTTCTGAACCGCAGGAGTGGTCCGACTGGTTGGCCCGATAAGCACCTGCCATGAGGCTGTGAGGAGGAGAAGCGGAGCGCCGCGGTACAAACTGTTCTACCGTGTCTGACACATGCATGACGTCACCCACCAACAAATCCTCCTGAGATTAAGTGACTTAAAGGGAAAATAAAGAAAACTTGTGAGCAACTACTACAAAAATGGTTCACCTTAAGATCAGTAACGCTTCCAGGTAGACAAAACAGATCAGAAGTACTGCATCCTTTCAGCGGATGAACACACAACAAAACGCAAATATCTACAGCCTCTGGAAACGTGGCTGAAAATATTAAGCATGCGCATATTATATCAAAGTTGAAAAGAAATTTTTCCAAACTATTCGAAAACAGCTCATTTTGACGATGATAACATTTCTCAAGACTGTGTGAGCGCAGCAGATTACGTTTTGATTGACACCTCCATGGATCCCACCGTTGTCAACTGTCTCTCGTCTCCATGACAGCCATGGAGCTAAGGCCGAGCGATATGGCTTAAAAATAATATTGCGATACACAATATATATCGCGGTATTTTTAAATGTCTTTTAAAGTAATGTTAACTACTAAAATAAAACAATCTTGAATAAACTGCAGATACAACAGAGTTAAACAAATGACAATAAAGTTAAAGTAGCTACTGTCAAAAAATAAATGGGACTAAATAGTAGCGCTGCGCTGCAAATACACACACCTCACTGCTGCCATTAACACTCATTAAATTCACTGTAAGCTGTAAACATGCAGCTCTCCAGATAATATATTAACAGTATTTGCAAATCGCAGAGATGCTCCAAATGTGAGCGGAGCCCTGCAGAAGCCCTGCTCTCTGTGTGTGTGTGTGTGTGTGTGTGTGTGTGTGTGTGTGTGTGTGTGTGAGAGGCAGAGAGCTGTAGAAGAGAGCGAGAGAACCAAAATGCAGGTGGCTTACAAAAACAGCATAATAATTTATACTTGATGGTCGCAATAAAGTCATTTTTTTACATGACACACGGAACAAGCCGTGATACATCGAGTATAATCATCGGCCACCCCTACATGGAGCAAAGCAGAGGCGGTGTGGTACATCCCGATCTGTTCCAGCCCTCTGACTCTGACTGCGTTCATAAATCCAATCTGACAGCAACTCAATAAGACACAGTCTCTGGGCTTGTCTGATATCTAGTGTCAGCGAAAAAAATGCTGTTGCACATTTTGGGATGTGCTGTTAGCACTGCTTACTGTATCACATGAATGTCACAGTCACACTGAATGTCCCGCTGAGCCCCGTTCAAACTGTTAAACTTTGTATGGAAAAAAGTCGTCTAATATTCGTATTTAATTAATCTGATTCAAGTGACATAATTTGGGTACAGCCCTAGTTTCTATAATACAGATGTGGCTACAAAACAACCAAAGAGGGAGATCTCGTGTCAGCCAGGGTCGAGCTTTTAAAAGAGTTAATTTAATTTTTTCTTAAACATTCTCACAATTTTATACCCAACGTGACCAAACAGCCACGGCCAAAGCTGGACATTTACATTAGTTATGTGTACAAATTACATTTGTCACAGTTTAAGTAGGACTCATGAGGATGAAATCTGACACAGAAAATTAAATATACATGGAATTTAGAGTGGTTTAACTCAAATGTCAAGACAGTGAAAATAGATGTTAACTTATTGCCTTTTTAAAAAACGATTTATTGCTGTTTTTGAACTGAAACGACAGAACAAGAAAAAGTTGGTGGTGCGAGTGTTGGGCGGTCGAGCACCGGGCCATTACCCTCTTAGATCTTAATTACAGAGGCCAACTGTGGGACACACCGAGGGAGAGACATGCCTGGACATGTGAACGTGGTCCAACACTCAGGCCCCCCTTACTTACTTACACACACACACACACACACACACACACACACACACACACACACACACCTGTAGGTGGGCCTCAGTACAGTTAGTCCATCAGTCACTACGTCTTTGAGTATGAAAAACATTTTTTGGTTTATTTAAGCCTTCTGAAATGCTAAATGGGAGTGGTTCACCACATTAGAGAATACAATGAGCAGTGAAGTGTTCAATCACAGGAAAATATTGTTTCACTTTGTTCAGTTTACCTTCCTGTGAGTGACAACTGGCTTTAAACACCGAAAAACTCCCACCCATCTGATTCTGAGCTACATAATGAATATAACTGTAAATCTGCAGCTGCTCCGAGAGTCGGGTCACTTGCACTTAATTTGGCCTGACGGGACTCTTAATGCAGCACAAGACGGTTTTATTCAGAACCCGTGAGGTGACAGACTGTAGGCTGCTTACAGGGACCAAAATGTGTCCACGAGGATGTCTACGCTTTATTCCAGTGTTTCCCGTCCAGATTACTCCTTAGATATTAGTTCAAGGTCCACAAATAAGATAAATTACCACATATTCAATTTTATTCCACAAATATAAACAGCATGTGGGCTTAGAGCGAGTGTTCGACTGATATTGTTTTTTCAGGGCCGTTATTGATGCCAATAATAAGTACTTAATGAGACCAACAACCTGTATTTGGAACTGAGATGCATTTACAATAAAAAATTAAATATATTTATTTCAAAATTTAGAATTTGAAATGTGATAAAATGAAATGAATGAATAAAAATTGCTCCCTGAGGTTTTACAAAGTAAAAGTTCCTCCCATGCTGAGGCTTTCTTTGCATGAAAGGAGGATAGCCTTCCCTGCTGTTGGTTGAGTGTATACACACACTTTTTCATTTATACTGGTGATCATTAAAATAACACTGATGCAGATTATCGGCAAAATGCAGCGCCCCAGGGAGGCCAACCTGAGAGCTAACCTCGCCCTGGTTCACTCGTCAAAAAGCTGATGCAAAGGGATGCGCGATAATTATCGGCCCCATAATGGGACTTATGACATTATATACATATATAAAATGCTTGGCCGATAATTAGAACCAGTAATAATAAGCATAAATTGCTTTGATTTCGCCTGTGTTGCCATGGTTTCGCTCTGCCAGTACTACACACACTGCATTATGCTGCGTGTCAAACTGCTGCTAGATCAGTCCACAACATGTCATCAGTCAGCAGCAGGGTTTCCCCCATTGTTTCTTTAATTTTTTAAAACTCTTTTCCCGCCATTGACGAGATTTGGCTCCGCCGCTGTCTCCGCCGGTGTCTCCGTCGGTGTCTCTACAGGTGTCTCCACCGGTTTCTCCGAATGTTCAAAAATAAGTTTTGGGTCATTTCTTCTGAACTTGCTCTAGAATTTGAGGTCATTTTTCTCAGGGCTCAAAGTGTTAAATCAAGTTATTTCGCAGGGGTTGTGAGGCTCAAAAATGTACGCACAGTTTTACAGAAGTCTCTTTAACAATATAATTCTATGGAAAACAGTATTTTTACTGTCAAAGGCATCACGTGACGGACACACGAGTTATAATTCCATGGTTTGGCCACAGGACTTTGCCAAAATAGCTTCAAAGCCTAACGCTGGTCCTGTGGGCTTGACCTTTATCTAAAACAAAATATTAGGTCACTTTTACGCCGTGTAATATTAGCCTTCTGTGTGAAGTATTATTAAGTTCACTTTGAAAAAAATCTGTTGACGTGCAAATGAATCCAGGAAATAAGTAAACATAATGTATAATAAAAATAAAAAAATAAGAAAAGGGTGTTATAGGTAAAATCTGGCTTACGTTTGAAATAGATTTGGGAAAACATATTGTCCTCCATAAGTCCTACTACTCTAAAGTATTAGCAGGCTGGCATGCGTGTTTGTTTGTCTGCCTTTGTGTGTGTAAGGACGTGCAAGTGCGTGCGTGCCTCACATGAGCCGTGCAGGCTGGACACAGGCGAGCGGCTTCTGACAGGCATTTCAAACCCCTCCTGCCCTCTCCACCGTGTGGCCTCGCCGATAATGGGAACCTGATCGGAGGGAGAGCGGCGCGGGCTGCGGAGGTGGTGGGGGGGAGTGTGTGGTCCGTCTTTTGTGAGAAACTCTTCAAAGCACTGGCCCTCCTATTTGTCCACTGGAGCTCTTTGTAACGGTATCCTCCACTGTCATTTTGCCCCTTTTATTTTTAGGCAGGGCTATTATTGCTCCCATACCCCTCACATACCCCTAGGCTTTGTGTGCAGGGACAGGGTCAGGTTTTAACTTCTTCTTTTTTTTTTTTCACCCTGTTCAGAACCGTCTTTGCTCCCCCTCCTCCTCCTCATGTTGTGCGTACTGAGAAATGGATCACACCCGCAACGGGCGCTCTGCTAATTTCAGGTCTCAGTGGGAACACCGGAGGACGTCTGGTTGGTGTGCAGCCTGTCTAGTTGTTGGACCAAAATCCAGAGGACTCAATTCCACTGCTAAATGCTCTGATGCAACACAATGATAGTAATGAAATCCTTATCTTCTAAGATCTGTTGTCCCCTAATCACCAAACCAGACAGCAAGAATATCTTTACTTAAAAATGATCTGTATTGCAGTATAATGCATGTACTGTACTGAAGTGTACTGTACTGTATCATGTTAGTTTAAGCAATAACTGAATGGACACAAAACCTGGATCAAAGTTTGGGGATGAACTTGGGATCAAGTATGAAAGCTATTATTGGAGGTCGGCTGTTCAAAGTAAAATTCTGAACTTTTTTTCATCCATCTTGGTTTAATGCATCTGTAGTTTTAAAGGGTTAATCTAATAATTTATATAGGGGGACTTGTAGCGAATTATTTTAATAAAGAACCTACTTCACATACTTGATGGAAAAAGAAAGTTTACAAATTACTACAAATTACGCTTAGCAAATGCATTTCTGACTTTGCAGTGACATGCCACTGCGTGTGTTTTTTTAAAAACACTCGTGTAACCATGATCAGATTAATCAGGTAGAGTGTTAATCAGAGTCCCAGAAACTGTGTTTGCTGTACACTAGCTAGTGATCAGTCAGTAGATTTTTAATGAACTTAAGAGTAGGTGGGTTTCCATTAACCCTCAAATTGTGTAAAGCTGGCGCTACGAGGTGTTATTGCATCATATAACTCCTCAAAAGATGAACAAATCATCAGATAGAAAAAGGAGCTTGTCCCTCCATTATCACTCGCGTAACACGCCTACGTTGTCTTTGATAAGAAATAATGACGGCCAGTGTGGCGGCTGCATTAGAAATAAAGCTGCTAATGTTTTGAACATCCATCGCCATGCTCCTTTGAATGTTTTTGGCAGAGGAGAAGTCGCACAACATCACTCAATGGAAACACAGTCATTTGGCAATTGTGTTTCATCTACATTTCAAAAATATGGCTTCAGTTTTGCAGAAATTTGCAATGGAAACCCGCCTAGTGCAGGTTACAGTTACCCTTTAAGTTTGGACTGAGAGCAACAACAGGGAAACAGATGGGACATTTGTGGAAGAGGGACAACAGTGTTTTGGAGGACACTGTGACAGATGCACTGTAAGTGACAGAGCCCTACAGTCCCTGCCTGGCTGCCTGTTCATCTATCTGGTTGCCAGCCTGCTCACTTGCCACTCTGTTTGTGTCCACTTCCTGACCCTGTGGAGCAGCAGTGCATGCCACCCCCTCCCCACGTCACCCTGTTCCCCTGTAATATCTGACATGAGTAGATGAATAATAGATCAGAGGCTTTAGCTGCCCTGTAACTCTACCCGAGTCCCAGGACAGGAGGCAGGCCAGCGGCTTCAGCCAACAGGGGACACGTGACCGCAGCAGAATAGCCATTCAGTGTGACCGTTGATGAGTAGAAGCTGTATTATTACCGCCAGTCAAACACCATGTGGTTGATATGAACGCTTAGCTGGCTGGTGCGTACAACTGCAGCCTCAGTGTGCGTCCAGCTGCTCCGCTGCACACAGCTGTGGAGGGAGAGCGATGTGTGTGACCTGCTGGCTCTTCAGAGTTTGGAGCCGTGAGTTCAGACTGTTTGTGAGGTTTCTGTTGTCAAATGTTTCAACACATTTGTGTCTGTGACACTCGGCGGGATTCCTTTAACCTTCACATTACGCGAATTGAAGTTGTGAATATAAAATCTGCCTAATGGAGGTACGTCAATTTAGAAAGAACTTTTTATGCTCACATGAGGTGGAATTTCAGGTGATTTCAAAAAGCCATATTTGGCAAAACTACAATGGAAACTCTTTTTCAATTGTATAGGTCATGTGATGTACAACAAAGAATCTCAAACATCTCAGGCACTACCCCGCACTCAGCACAGGTAGCTAGTTTATAAAAAGCTATGGCTACGTCCTTATCGGCAGGAACTGGCTCCCTCCTGATGCGGCAGGCGCTACAAGAGATGTTATTGCATCACAACTCTTCAAAAGTTGAACGGGTCATCTGAAAGTTTTGAATCTACAATTCCTCTGTAAAATTCGTGGACTGTCACCTCCCAGAAATCCCTCATATGTGGCCGTCCCCATATATAAGGGGCTCGCCTTTACATTATCGCTCTATAACACGTCTACGTCGCCTTCAATTGGAAATAATGACGGCTAGTGTGATGGCTGCAACAAAAATAAACCTGCTTATGTTCTGCTACGCTTTGATTGGCCAGTCTGCATTGAGCAGCTGGACTTAGCGAAGGGTCAATTAAGCACAATTTAATCGATAAGGTTGCACCGTGCATCATGAACATCACCCACTATCCTACAAGAGATGACAAAAACTCCCGAAATAAAAACTGATATTATTCATTTAAAATAATGTTCTTTCAGGAAATAAAACCTCTGCCAACATTCCTGGTTACTGGTACTGTATTTGCAATAATAACATTTTTACATAATATTTTAACTATTAAGCATTTCTGGGGCCTACTCGCAAGTGCAGCAGCATTTTATCGACTGGTTGACTTATTGCACATATCCCTACTGTCAAGCTGTTGGACAATTTTTTTTTTCACGAGAATATAGTCAAACTGTACAGCCCTCATAAACACCTGGCAAGGATCCAATCAACGGCAGCCAGACCACCTCCAGAAGTGGGCAGCCAAATCCCATACCAATCAGATTTTACATCCTGCATTTACATCTCTCAAAAAACACGTGTCTATTTGCATTCCTGTTTTCTCTTATCCAGATAGACTAATAACAGGAGTAAATGGAATCTACACATGCAGTAAAAAAAAAAAAAAAAACAGTTAGTGATCATTTACGTTAACAACTCTTGGTCAACTGAGCTTGAAAATACAAACAGAAAAAGGAGTCTTGTGTGTTGTCAGGAGCTGGGCTCTGAGGAGAAATACTATCCAGCCTTGAGTTGAATAAAGAGTCGATTACAACAGAGCCCAATCAACACAGTGCATCTGATTCACACATTGACCAGAGAATAATGCCGCACGCTTGGATACTCACACAACAAATGCACGGAGAGGGCACACGCACACGCACACGCACACACACACACACACACACACACACACACACACACACACACACTCGCCATCCTCTCCGGAGAGGATCAGGTTTCCTTCTGTGTCCAGTGGCTTATTAAACATTAAGCTCAACAGCTTCCCTACAGGAGGGGAAAAAGGCCTCCCCCACCTCCCTGCCTCCCCTCTCTCATTACAGCTGTTGAGGTATGAGACAACAGAAGCGCGGCCACGACAATGGAGCCGGAGGCCGATAGCCAATCAGTACGTTCGCTGTGGCGTTCGCCCGGCGACAGCAGGTAGGCCTGAGTGTGTGAGATTAAGTCTGTTGTCTTTTTTCACAGAGTAACGGAAATTCAGCTTTTCACGTGGCGGTCAACTGTAGTAAGGTGAATAACAATATACAGTATAAACTCACTATAACTAACGCCAACAAGAAATCATACTCCACTGGAACTGTGCGAGCACTGTACACACAGACACACACACATTTAGAGATCATTATACAACAAGTTTGAAGCACTCTGATTGGTCCACCAGACATTTCAAATGTGCTCAAATCAGCATGACAGCATCACTGAAAACATTACTCCGCCACTTGTTAAGCAAGGCACTTACAAAATTTTCAGAACTGAGAAATATTCATCAGTTGGGTGATGAGGAGCGTTTCAGGGAAGTATTAAAATGCTCTGGTGTCAAAAAAACTTCCACAGCATTAGTGAATTAAAGATCAAATTATGAATGTAACAGCCCACTCAGTGCAGGTGTAAACTACAAACTAACACAAAAAACAGCATAAACCATCATGTTCTTCACAGACACATAAACGCTGATATTATAAACACTGAAAAAAAACGGACATTTGTGTTATGGAACAAATAACAAACGAATAAAACAGTAAACTTAACTGCAAACTAAAAACTACTCAGTCCTGCACTAGGCATGATGGGAAATATGCTCAGTCATTAGGGCTGCAGTGAAAATGTTGTTTTTGAAAGTCTAAATGGCATCATATATGGACTACAGCAACGTCCCTTTAAATCACATCATGATGTCAATTTTGGAAATGATGATATCTCTATTTTTTTTTATAACATCAAGGTTACTTTTGCCCTACTGACTGAGCTATAATATTCTTCTAAATTTATTTTAGGGGAAATTTAAGAGAAAACAGGGCTGTTAAAGATTAACTAAATTCCTGAACGTTTATGATTCAACCTTCAGTAGCTGATAGTTCATATAAGCTGCTTAAATAAGTATTTTTCTCTGGTAAATGTTTTGTGAAAACTACAATGAATATTTTCTTCATCACCCGGAGGCAGAAACAGCTGCTTATAAACAACAAACACAAAAAGAATCAGGAAGTAAACTGAACAGAGAAGAAAGATGCAGAGCACAACTTACAGGTGATATAAATTCATGTCAAACTGAATTTACAGTGTAAGATAAATCTAATATCAGTGAAGGTTTCCTCAAAATGTGAGAAATAATCTCCTTAAAAAATGTTTCATTTATTTTACTTTAATATAATCACTAATTCTGGTTGGAGTAAACAAATCTCATTTTCTTTAAATTATCATCGCCATTATCTTTTTAAAAGGGTCAAGATACAAATAAACATTATTATTTTTCAGTGCAGCAGCGTCTGTCCTGCTCTGCGCTCTGAGCTCTGAGGGGGTTTCTCAGCTTCTCAGGTGTTGTGGCGACACTCCCTCAAGTGTGTGTGGCTGGTAGTTTGACACCTGATACCTGACAACAAGCAAGCGGTGTGTGTGTGTGTGTGTGTGTGTGTGCACCATGGATGAATTCACAGAGGCTGAATAAAGTGAAACACTAATCAGCGCCATGTGACCTGACAGCCTTTGCTGAGGCGACAGTGCCACCTGCTGGCAGCAGCAGCACAAAGACAAATTACTACTTCTGTTAAGTAATTGCGTAATGAGTATTTCCACTTTGTACCACTTTATAATTCTACTCCACGCGGTTGTAGAGAAAAACAAAGGTATGTAGATTTTACTTTTAATTTATTGATTTTTTTCTATTTATGCAAATTAACCAAGTACCGACCAATAAGCTGCATCACTATTACCAATAAAAGATATCTTTCTAAATTATGTCAGTAAAAACAACAACAAAGTAACCACTTTCACTGCTCTGCAACCAAACTTTGTTATAACCCACAGACCTTTATTAAATTCTAATGGAGATCCAAAACTACCTGAAGAAGAAACCAAATCTGCCTGAATTTAGGAGAATGTGAATGAAATTATGCACGAGAAATCTAAAATATTTTCACTTGATGGAATGGTGGTTGCATATTTGTTTTTAGATTACAAATAAAAGCACAAAAATTATTTTTTATCAATATACTACATGCTAAGTAGCTTACTTTTTTATTATTGTAGCCTGGGAAATGTCAATGATTTGCTGCAACACTGACTGTGACAGTGTATTTTCTCTATATGCCAAATATGGTAAAAATCCGGTGAAAAAAAAGTAAAAATGACAAATTCCAAGGCAAAAGCCCTGAATGACACCCAGGAATAATACAATGCGTGTTTTTATACTTTGATGGCTGTGGGATCAAAGTTGCAATTTGAATGGGTTTCAATGGAGCATTTTTTGCACTTCACAGTATGAATGTAAGTCTTGTTCACACACTATCTTAGACCTATTGTAGGAACTGGGCTGGAAATTTAAAAAAGATTTAAAAGATTACACAAAATTACACAATCTTGCCAAAATGTATGCCATACGCATGAACACAGCCAAAATTAAGAAAACATGAAGAATGAAAAGCGTGTAAAATGTGTCAAACAGTCTCTAAGGGTTAACAGATCAGTGCTGGAGAAAGAGTAACAACTCAGCAAAAACACTCCCCAGATTACTAAAAAAATATATATTATAATATAAAATGAAGGACCACAAGATCACTGAATCTCATCCTGACATGAAATCTTCTCACACGAGGCCTCCGTATCACGAAAACTTCACGTCCTGATAGCTGTGACTCTGCTACAGAGCCGTGGCTTTGCTTCAAAACGCTCAGCCATCATGTGACTGTAATCTTCATCCTCACAACAACTAATTCAAGAAAAATTCTTCCTCCTCCCCCTTCCTCTTTTCTGCAGCTCCTTCAAAGAAACCCGTCATCTCTCTCATTTCCTGTCTTGTCACAGAAGCGCTCCTTCATCCTAACAGTAAAGGCAGGTATTGGTAATGCATTAACGGACCGCAGACAGGGTGGCAGACACTTGAATGATCTAATTAGCCGTCATATTGGATTAGTCTGACTCACAAGGGGCGAAGAGACCAGACAAGCCCCCTTCGGGGCCCCTCAACATCCTCTTGAATCACAGTTTGTAGCCTTCGAGGGACATTCAGGATTAAACAACCACTTTTTCTCTCTATGAAAAGCAATAAGACAATTGAAAAGAGAGAAAAGAAAAAGGTCTGAGATTGCAGCCTAGCATTGAATCACTCCATTCAGGATATATTTATTCCTTTAAATCTGTGATGGAGTTTGTGCATTATCAGGAAGATACATGAGTTTGTGTGTGAACACGAAAATGTAGAAAAAACATATACATTTGCTGTGGCCAGTGCTGGACAGAGCATATCAGGCAACTTCGGTGCAGAAAAGACCTGAAATTATCTGTGTTGCAATTACTCTGTGGCAAATTGATTAATTCCACATTTGGTAAAATGCATGCACAATAAAAAACTGAAATGGTAAGAAACTTAAAGCCATGTCAGCAGTGTAGCTTTAAGCATGTTAATGCCTTACAGTCTGCTTTTGCTTCAGACTGAGATATCACTATTGCATGGACTGCCATGGAAACATTCATGGTCAGGCTTCATACAATTTTTTAAAAAATTGAAATAAATTTGCATGACATTTTTATGACTTGAAGGCAAATTTATAAAACCGTACATTGTCTGAAACAACGATCATTACTCCATATTGGTTGTTTTTTATTGCAGTTTTTTTAAAGGAAAAAAGAGGCAATTTTTTTTGTTTTTAAATATTTTGGCCAATTAAAAAAAAAAAGCATGCCAATTTTGTGGGCAATTTTTGAAGAAAAAATGTGATTTCATTAAAAATGTTTGGCAAAAAGAAAATTTGGGCAATATATTACTATTTGTTGTTGTTTTTAAATGACTTCCAAGTAAGTTTTCATGTTTTCTGTGAAAGTTCAAACAAATATAATGAAAACTTTTGTTGTTAATTTCTCCCCAAATTTAAACTCTGCTGTTTTTGTTGCCAAAACAACAGTAAAATACCGAGAAACTGTTATACAACTGTGCGAGACATTTTAGCAGCGTAAGACAAACACACAGAAACAGTCAACAATAAAGATTTAACTCACGTTATTTGGTGTGAAAGTCCATTGTCCTCTCTGTTGTGGAGATGAAATGTCCACATCATAAAGTGTCCCTCTGTCCTTTGTGTCCGTGATGTTTTTTGATGTCTTCGGTCTGTTGTTAACCATAAAACGTTAGCTAGCACTGTTAGCAACACTGGAAACAAGCTAACTCTCCTGTTAATTTAATTAAAAACTGTTTCTAACTCTTTCTTGTTGGTTGTGAAACAAGCATATGAATCGTTTGTGCGACTAAATTCAATGTTTCTTTCCCAGAAATGTGTCCACTCTCCGTTTGACAGCAGTTTGACCGGATTTATGTACAATATTTATTAATCAAACGACGTTAACTCACCTGTCTTCAGTTGACTCGGTAAGGGTGCAGTACCATGTTTGACCACACGGGCTTTATGGAAATTACAGGTCATTACCAGGGGGGCGCTGTTTCACTGATCTGAGGAAAGACAGGCGAGAAGGGAAGAAGAGGCTGTTTACATAAAGAAAAGACAACAAAAATACAAAATATCTGTAAATATGACAAATAAAATACCAAATCTTATTATAAAAATGACAATGAGATCAATTTCTACAGAAATTGAGTTTTGCTTGCATTACTGCCTGACAAAAACAGAACAAAAAATTCTTGACATCCTTTTTTGTTGTGATCTACCCCAAAATCAGAATCAGAACCAGCTACACGACGCTCTTCCGATCTTGAGACTTCTTCTGATTGTATATCAGAAGAAGTCTATTAAAATATATAATATAGACGCAATTTAAAAATATAGAAAGAAAATTTTCGTTCTTAAATCATTTTTTATTTATCTATTCTTTTAGTAAATATCCCTTGTTATTATTTATTTTGCTGTTTTGTGCAATGCCATTTTTGTTTATGATTTTATGAAGATATTGCATGCCTATATCAATTTACTTTAATTCTCTAATGTCTTCTTTTTTCTTACTCACTTTGGTCATCATTTTGTAAATGTGCTCTATAAAATAAATCTCACTTGACAATAATCTATGTACCTATTTATTACTGACCTACTCACTATATATATATATATATATATATATATATATATATTATATCTATATATACTATATTATAATAAATACATATATATATATATATATATATTTATGAACTCATCCAACTTGTTTTGTCTCTGTCTGTTTTAACCATGGCTGTAAGGTTGGATATGGTTTTGGTTTTTATTTTAAAAAAAGACAGACATAGATAGTCAAACTTTATTGTCCATCTCAGCAGAAATTTTTCTTTGACTACCTTTGAACACAGCAGAGGCACTTAAATACACAAAACACAACACACCATTAAAATGCAAAAATAAACAAGATACAGTAGTGTAAATACACAGGTAAGAGCAATACGTTTTATAACCTCAAATCTCTTTACTCATACCTGTTTCTCACAGCTTCGTCACTAGTTTTCCTCATTTCTTTAATCCACCACACAGAGGCGCAATAATCCCATTTATCTCACTCTTGACATTTTCTATAATTCAAACTTACCAATAATGAGCACAGGACAGATGTGGATACTTTCTGCTCTGACACAAGCACGACTGTTGTTTGAAATGTTATAAACTCTTTAAATGTTGAAATGAGAAGTTCCTATTCTTGGACACCAATCAGCTCATAATTTCACCTACAACAAGACGTCAGCATTTTAGTATCTGTTTTATTTCAGTGAAAACTGATGTTAACTGGACAACTGATAAGAAACACAGGCTAGAGGCATGAAATTCCCCTGCTGTTTAATTTCAGTTTTAATTATTTTCATAAAACCACACAAAGCACTTGTTTGGGCGAGCAGGCAATTTACACAAAAATAGAAGTCAACTTACATAAAAAGTACCCAAAACAACATAATAAAATAACCCAAAAAATAACCAAGCTAGGCCTGTGGTGATATTTTTTCAAGGACAGGTATCACACTTACATTAAGAAACATTACTGTCACCTGAACTGGTCGTTAAGAAATCACTGTTTCAGTAGAAAGTAGCAACAGGATGTATATAAAAAAAGAATAGATCAGTGCAATTAGTCAAGATTAATTCAAAATTGCATTATCACCAAGTCCAATACCTAAATTTCAGAAGGTGTACATTTTTGACAAAAGAAAAAATGTGTCATAATATACCATTATAAATAAAACAATGTGATGCCAGCCTACAATAATATTCCAGACAGGGGCACATGCCCATTTGGTACAAAGATATGTCATCATTTTTATATTTTTAATTCAGTGAAAATTAAATTCAAATATCACCATTAAAAACTAAAAAAAAAAAAAAAAAAGTACTGCAATCTGTC
Organism: Plectropomus leopardus; assembly: GCF_008729295.1. Classification (NCBI taxonomy): domain Eukaryota; kingdom Metazoa; phylum Chordata; class Actinopteri; order Perciformes; family Serranidae; genus Plectropomus; species Plectropomus leopardus. Next base: position 4,078,092 of record NC_056476.1, on the reverse strand, counting down.
AAAAATAATTGCAACATTTTTCTGTTATGTTTTTTCTTGCATGTTGTGCAGCCCTAATAAAGAAGACAATATCAAGATGAATAATAAGTTTAGGAAAATTAATCAACAATGTTCCTTCACCCATAATTATGGGATTTGTTACCACCAAAAAGTGGAAAATGCAACAATTTCCATTGGGTTTAATGATGTTCCATCTCATTTATTTTACCTTATGTTATGATGAGTATCTTTCTTTAAAATTATGTGGTTATGGAGGGTATATGCACCTCTTTTTCTGGCTTTTTACAAGATAACCTATCAGCCAAAAAGCCATTGGAATATACAGAAACGTATACCACGCTCCCCTTCATAAACTACCCTCTACCAAGTAGTGCACTCACATCATCGACGACTACAACACCACCGGTTATTCTACTAAGTAGCGTTGACAGGACAGATAACCAGAGAGGCAGAGTTTTTACCATCCAGATTTGCACTGGGAAGGAAGACTGGGAAGAGTTTTTCCATGAAGGAGCAGCCAGTGTAGGCGTAAATAAGAGCTGCAGCATCAACATCATAAAAGGAGACCAGACCCTCGTCATAATCTACAAACACCCCGACCTTCTCAGGCTTTGACTTCAGAGAGAGAACGATACAGTTCTCAGTCAGAGAATGGTGGACATTTTCATTAATAAACCACACTGTCCAGTAACCATTATTAGTGCAAACACTGTACAGCGCCTTTCTGTCAACTGACTCTCTGGCAACTCCTAAACCCCATTTAGTCTTCCCTTTAACCTGAACTTCAAAGTAAAATCTTCCTGAAGAAACAAATTGCTTCCCTAAGACACAGAGAAATGCATAAAATCTGTTTGGGTTATCTGGGACATTCTTCCGTACAAGACCACAATGTACTTGTTTCCCATCTTCAGACAGGATGAGTTGCTGATTTGCTGTATCAGGATCCAGAGTGACGTCCACCGCATACTGCTGGACTGTCTTCAGATCAATCTCTGTGAGCAGCCTCTTTATCTCATTTTTGAGCATCTTTACCAACTGAGAAACAGCTGTCCTCACAGTCCCCTCATACAAAGGTGGACAGACTTTGACATCTTTCCAGTCTCTGGTTGGCTGAACAGCATTCACAGATTTAAAGCTCTGAAGGAAGTTAAGGTGGTCTTCTGAGTGTGAGAGCTGCCTCATCTCAGCACTCCTCTTCTTCAGCTCAGAGATTTCCTCTTCCAGCTCTTTGATGAAACCTTCAGCCTGTTTTTCTGTCCTTCTGTGCTTTTCTTCCACCGTCTCAATGACTTTGGCCTGGTTTCTCTCTAGAGCTTCCCTCAGCTTGGTGAAGACCTGAATACTCTCTGCTATCTCTCTGTCTGCAGCTTTCGTGCTGACATTGACTGAGTGTTTGAACTCTTGAATCTTAAGTTGTTTCTTGCTGATCAACTGCTGAATGTCAGCCTCTGTCTCACACAGATCTGCCAACTTTCGTTCATATTCCTCTTTAAGAGGAACAACATCATGTGACTTGTGCTCTGAAACAATGCAGAGACTGCAGACACACGTCTGGTCAGTTTTACAGAACAGCTCCAGCTGTTTATCGTGCTCTGTGCATATCCTTCCTTCCAGGTTCTCCAAAGGGTTGATCAGCTGATGTCTTTTTAGGCGTGACACTGTCAGATGAGGCTCCAGGTGAGTCTCACAGTAGGAGACAAGACACACCAGGCAGGACTTCAGGGCCTTCAGTTTGGTTCCCGTGCAGATGTCACAGAGAACATCTCCTGGTTCAGGAGCTCGTCTTCTTAAGCTGATGACTTTTTGTTGGGTTGACTGTCTGAAGTGAGCAACCATCTCAGAGACAAAAGTGTTGACCTGCAGCTCAGGTCTTGTGTAGAATTTTTTTTTACAGTTGGGACAGTCAAAAAAAACACAATTATCCCAGTGTTCAGTGATGCACTTCTTGCAGAAGTTGTGTCCGCACGATGTGCTGACTGGATCAGTTAACACATCCAAACAGATGGAGCACAGAAACTGATCTTCACAGAGCGACGTGCTGGCAGCAGCCATATCTGTGCCATGAGAACAGAAGCGAAACTGTGAAAAAGCAAAACTACAACTACAGAATGATTTATTAACTATTAAAAACTACAAAAGTATGATCATTCTGATGTAGGAGGACATTTTGTAACATATAGCTACACAGCACATAGGTCAAAGTTTTGACAAGTAATTTGACAAGTTTTGTTTTTAAATGACAAAAGTAACACACCCTGTTTGAGCATAGCACAGGTATATGTGGTAACACTGGTTGTTTAAATACAGAAGATAAAATTAGCTATTTTATTAATTAGCTATTAGTGCTCACCAGTGTGCAGAGACGTGAAATAGTTCACTTTTTGTACTTCAGAGAGAAACAGACAGACGTGTCTTCACTGCAGCGCTCCGGTCTAGTTTACAAACTTTCACTTTCATTTCCGGAGTGTCATGTTGGTTTAAAACAGCTCCTGCTGACTTTTGCTCCGCCTCTCATACCATGCATTTATTAGAGTGCAAAGTACCACACCTTCTCACATTTCACACAAACGTCTCATATAATGATGAAGTTCTGACATTTTATATCCAAGAGTACAAAGGTCAAAAGTGACATTATAATGTTGTGCAAAAAACACTTTTCTGACTATTGACAGAACAAAAAGAGAGACATTTGGTCAGATACTGAATTGGTGACAGTAATCATGAAACTGTCCTGATTGTATAATCTTCTGCGCTGCCGAGGGAAGATGTATGTGAAGCCTTCATGTTTTCACAGACGTGGATTTAAACTGTAAGTGCCACTTGACTGGTGTGTAGACACATACAAACGCAAGGCGGTTATTGTAGCTTTTCATATTGTACAACCTCAATACAGATAGCAAAATCCACATAATTATAATCAGAAGATAAGAAATCAACACTGTTCATTACCACTAAATTGTGGAATTTGTTACATTAATAAGTGGAAATTGCGAGATTTTCCTTCAGGATTGATAAAGTTCTACCTTAATTCAACGTGAGTCTTCTCCCAGAAAACTGTTTTTGTATTTAAGTAGGGTTGACAGGACAGATGATCAGAGGGACAGCATTTTTACCACCCTGATTTGCACCAGGAAGGAAGACTGGGAAGAGTTTTTCCACGAAGGAGCAGCCAGTATAGGTGAAAATAAGAGCTGCAGCATCAACATCATAAAAGGAGACCAGACCCTCGTCATAATCTACAAACACCCCGACCTTCTCAGGCTTCGACTTCAGAGACAGATCGACAAGGGTCTCTGTAAAAACACTGTAGACATTTTGTCTTCTCAAACGGATTGTCCAGTAGCCACCCTTAGGGCTAAAGGTGGGTCGCCCCTTTCTGTCGACTGACTCACTGGCAACTCCTAAACCCCAGTTAGGCTTCCCTTTAACCAGAACCTCGAAGTAAAATCTTCCTGAAGACACAAACTGCCTCCCTAAGACGCAGAGACCAGTACGAAATCTCTTTGGGTTATCTGGGAGATTATTCCACAAAGGACTGTGATGTACTTGTTTCCCATCTTCAGACAGGATGAGTTGAGTATTTGCTGTATCAGGATCCAGAGCGACATCCACCGCATACTGCTGGACTGTCTTCAGCTTGGTCTCTTTGAGAAACCTTTTCGTTTCCTTTTTCAGCATCTTAGCAACAGCTGTCTGAACATCCCCCTTATATAAAGGAGGACAGACTTTGACATCTGTCCACTTCTTGAAGCGGCTTTTCGTGGATGGAAAGTTCTGGAGGAAGTAAACGTGGTCTTTTGAGTCCAAGAGCCGCTCCAGCTCAGCACTTCTCTTCTTCAGCTCAGAGGTTTCCTGTTCCAGCTCTGCTATGAAGCCCTCAGCCTGTTTTTCTGTCATTCGGTGCTTTTCTTCAGTCTTCTTAATGACTTTGGCCTCTTTTCTCTCTAGAGTCTTCCTGAGCTTGGTGAAGACACGACTGATGTCTGCTAGCTCTCTGTCCATACTTTCTTTGCTGGTGTTGATCGAATGTTTGAACTCTTGGATCTTTTCTTGCCTCCCCTTAATCACATAATTAATTTTCGCCTTTGTCTTCTGCAGTTTGGCTTTTTTTCTTTCATATTCAAGAGGAACAACTTCATGTGACTCGTGGTTTGAGACATGACAGATCGTGCAGACATATGTCTGGTGGGTCCTACAGAACAGTTCCAGAGGTTTAGAGCGCTTCTTACGTTTCTTTCTCTTAGGTTTCTCCCAAGGGTTGATCAGCTGATGATTTTTCAGGTGTGACTCTATCAGATGAGGCTCCAGGTGAGTCTCACAGAAGGAGACCGAACACACCAGGCAGGTCTTCAGAGCCTTGAGTTTGGTTCCCATGCAGATGTCACAGAGAACGTGTCCTGGTTCAGCAGCTCGTTGCTTTGAGCTGCTGCATTTTTGTTGGGTTGACTGTCTGAAGTCAGCAACCATCTCAGAGACAAAAGTATTAACCTGCAGCTCAGGTCTCGTGTCAAAATTTCTGTTGCAGTTGGGACAGTCATAAAGGACATTACTATCCCAGTGTTCAGTGATGCACTTCTTGCAGAAGTTGTGTCCACATGGTGTGCTGACTGGATCAGTTAACACATGCAAACAGATGGAGCACAGAAACTGATCTTCACAGAGCGACGTGCCGGCAGCAGCCATATCTGTGCCATGAGAACAGAAGCGAAACTGTGAAAAAGCAAAACTACAACTACAGAATGATTTATTAACTATTAAAAACTACAAAAGTATGATCATTCTGATGTAGTAGGACATTTTGTAACATATAGCTACACAGCACATAGGTCAAAGTTTTGACAAGTAATTTGACAAGTTTTGTTTTTTAAATGACAAAAGTAACACACCCTGTTTGAGCATAGCACAGGTATGTGGTAACACTGGTTGTTTAAATACAGAAGATAAAATTAGCTATTTTATTAATTAGCTATTAGTGCTCACCAGTGTGCAGAGACGTGAAATAGTTCACTTTTTGTACTTCAGAGAGAAACAGACAGACGTGTCTTCACTGCAGCGCTCCGGTCTAGTTTACAAACTTTCACTTTCATTTCCGGAGTGTCATGTTGGTTTAAAACAGCTCCTGCTGACTTTTGCTCCGCCTCTCATACCATGCATTTATTAGAGTGCAAAGTACCACACCTTCTCACATTTCACACAAACGTCTCATATAATGATGAAGTTCTGACATTTTTATATCCAAGAGTACAAAGGTCAAAAGTGACATTATAATGTTGTGCAAAAACACTTTTCTGACTATTGACAGAACAAAAAGAGAGACATTTGGTCAGATACTGAATTGGTGACAGTAATCATGAAACTGTCCTGATTGTATAATCTTCTGCGCTGCCGAGGGAAGATGTATGTGAAGCCTTCATGTTTTCACAGACGTGGATTTAAACTGTAAGTGCCACTTGACTGGTGTGTAGACACATACAAACGCAAGGCGGTTATTGTAGCTTTTCATATTGTACAACCTCAATACAGATAGCAAAATCCACATAATTATAATCAAAGAAAGAAATCAACACTGTTCATTACCACTAAATTGTGGAATTTGTTACATTAATAAGTGGAAATTGCGAGATTTTCCTTCAGGATTGATAAAGTTCTACCTTAATTCAACGTGAGTCTTCTCCCAGAAAACTGTTTTTGTATTTAAGTAGGGTTGACAGGACAGATGATCAGAGGGACAGCATTTTTTACCACCCTGATTTGCACCAGGAAGGAAGACTGGGAAGAGTTTTTCCACGAAGGAGCAGCCAGTATAGGTGAAAATAAGAGCTGCAGCATCAACATCATAAAAGGAGACCAGACCCATCGTCATAATCTACAAACACCCCGACCTTCTCAGGCTTCGACTTCAGAGACAGATCGACAAGGGTCTCTGTAAAAAACACTGTAGACATTTTGTCTTCTCAAACGGATTGTCCAGTAGCCACCCTTAGGGCTAAAGGTGGGTCGCCCCTTTCTGTCGACTGACTCACTGGCAACTCCTAAACCCCAGTTAGGCTTCCCTTTAACCAGAACCTCGAAGTAAAATCTTCCTGAAGACACAAACTGCCTCCCTAAGACGCAGAGACCAGTACGAAATCTCTTTGGGTTATCTGGGAGATTATTCCACAAAGGACTGTGATGTACTTGTTTCCCATCTTCAGACAGGATGAGTTGAGTATTTGCTGTATCAGGATCCAGAGCGACATCCACCGCATACTGCTGGACTGTCTTCAGCTTGGTCTCTTTGAGAAACCTTTTCGTTTCCTTTTTTCAGCATCTTCGCAACAGCTGTCTGAACATCCCCCTTATATAAAGGAGGACAGACTTTGACATCTGTCCACTTCTTGAAGCGGCTTTTCGTGGATGGAAAGTTCTGGAGGAAGTAAACGTGGTCTTTTGAGTCCAAGAGCCGCTTCCAGCTCAGCACTTCTCTTCTTCAGCTCAGAGGTTTCCTGTTCCAGCTCTGCTATGAAGCCCTCAGCCTGTTTTTCTGTCATTCGGTGCTTTTCTTCAGTCTTCTTAATGACTTTGGCCTCTTTTCTCTCTAGAGTCTTCCTGAGCTTGGTGAAGACACGACTGATGTCTGCTAGCTCTCTGTCCATACTTTCTTTGCTGGTGTTGATCGAATGTTTGAACTCTTGGATCTTTTCTTGCCTCCCCTTAATCACATAATTAATTTTCGCCTTTGTCTTCTGCAGTTTGGCTTTTTTTCTTTCATATTCAAGAGGAACAACTTCATGTGACTCGTGGTTTGAGACATGACAGATCGTGCAGACATATGTCTGGTGGGTCCTACAGAACAGTTCCAGAGGTTTAGAGCGCTTCTTACGTTTCTTTCTCTTAGGTTTCTCCCAAGGGTTGATCAGCTGATGATTTTTCAGGTGTGACTCTATCAGATGAGGCTCCAGGTGAGTCTCACAGAAGGAGACCGAACACACCAGGCAGGTCTTCAGAGCCTTGAGTTTGGTTCCCATGCAGATGTCACAGAGAACGTGTCCTGGTTCAGCAGCTCGTTGCTTTGAGCTGCTGCATTTTTGTTGGGTTGACTGTCTGAAGTCAGCAACCATCTCAGAGACAAAAGTATTAACCTGCAGCTCAGGTCTCGTGTCAAAATTTCTGTTGCAGTTGGGACAGTCATAAAGGACATTACTATCCCAGTGTTCAGTGATGCACTTCTTGCAGAAGTTGTGTCCACATGGTGTGCTGACTGGATCAGTTAACACATGCAAACAGATGGAGCACAGAAACTGATCTTCACAGAGCGACGTGCCGGCAGCAGCCATATCTGTGCCATGAGAACAGAAGCGAAACTGTGAAAAAGCAAAACTACAACAAAAGAATTCTTAATTATTTGTTCAAAAGTATCAAAGTATGATTATTACAGTGTTAACAGACAGTTTTGTAATGTAGCAGCACCTAAGTGAAAATTTGCTTCGGCACATTTGAATAACAAAAAGGCACACCCTGTTTGAGCACAGCGCAGGTATGTGGTAATGCTGGTTGTTTAGACACAGTTGAATGTGAAAAAGCAGAACTAGAATTACAAAAGTATTGATTATTTGTTTAAAATGATCATAGTGCGATTAGTACAATGTAAGGAGACAATTTTGTTACATATATCTACACTGCACATAAGTGTTGTTTTAAATGACAAAAATAACATGCCCTGTTTTAGCACATTGCAGGTATGTGGCAATGCTGGTTGTTTAAAAACACTAGATAAAATTAGCTGTACTCACCGTTGTGCAGAGATGCTGTCGTCTAGCTCACAAAGACACTTTAAACTGAGTGTACTGTATTCTGTCTTTAAAGAGACCAAAAACAGGTGTATAAACTACAGTACGTCTGCTGCTTTCACAAACTGTTGGTTTCATTTCAGGAGTCTGAATTGAAGCTCACCTGTCCTGCCTTTGCTCCGCCTCTTGGTTTGAATTTGCCAATTAGTTTTTTTTCTCACAGTCCTCAGCTTCATTAGAATGACTCACTGTACCTCTGACAAAATATTTAAATGAGGAACAAAGAACAGGTTTTTTTTTCTCAAACCGTGCATCAAATCAATAGCGAAACACTGCAGTCAACAGATCAGGATCGCAAAACCTTTTCATTAACCTCTTAACTTGATATTCCCTCCCTCGTTGCATCTGAGTGGCCCCAGGGTCCTCTCAGCCACCACTTACTGTAACAAGGGCTGCAAATGAGATAACACACACACACACACACACACACACAAAAACGCACACTGACTAGCGCTTAGCATGCAAATGACATGCCCTACCATATACACCCAGATCGTCTCACTCACTCACTCTCAGCTGGTCAGCTTTTAATGAGCACCGCCTGAGTCACACACACGTCTGTTCAAAGTAGCACTGGGTAAGCTAGGAATCTCTCTCTCTCTCTCTCTCACACCCACACACACACACACACACACACACACACACACACACACACCTGCAAATGATCATACAGGGCCACATTAATAATGTATGAGGAGGAAAATGCTCTGAGAAAGGGTTATTAGTGTTTTTAATTAATTGTTCTTTCTGCAGCCTGAGGAGGTGCTCCTGTGCTCCTGTGATTTATATATACACTGAGAGGGGAGAAGAGGAGGAGGAGGAGGAGGAGGGACCTGGGAGAAAAGAAGAGAAGAGAAGAGAAGAAAGAAAGACTTTTTTAACTTCTAAAATAAATTTTATTAATCAATGTAAGCGTCCTGCTGCCACACCAGAAAAAAAAAGATCAGTACCAAGTGATAACGTGAAGTTTGTAATTATAACTAGATGATTTTCATGTTTTAACAAGATATTTTCCTGTAATTACATCATACAAACTTATCAGGTTCAGCTTTTCTTGTTATAAGGACAGGAGAGAGAAAGTAAGAAAGAAAGAAAGACAAGGGGGAAAGAGGAGGAGAAAAGGCCAACAATAACACGAACAGAGAGAGACAAACTGAAAGACAAAGGGAATAGTTAGAAAAGGGGGAAGGAGAGTGGCAGACAGAAGACTGATAAAAATCCACCATTAATCTCTTTTTCACACTTTCTATCATATCTTTTCCTTTGTAACAACAGTAGTAACACCTTCATGTAAAATAAAACATATTTTAAGTTGAATAATTGGTCAAAAAGTAAAAGAGGAGAAAAGAAAAAGATGATACAAATTCAGAGGATGCAGTATCGTATTTCCGCCACTGGATGGCGCCGACTGACCATCCCTGTTCTGTTACCGCGGGGTCGTTCAGGTCAGCTGCCTCCCCGGCTTCTCCTCATTTTCATTCCCTCATAAAGAAGCACATCGGACCAATCGTTCATAAATAATTTATCATATTTCACCTTCGCTGATGGCATGCAGTGAAGTTTGTCAGTTTATCAGTTATTTAAGGACACAGTGTTTAAAAAAGCTGTGCTGCATGTGGCTCAGCTATGACAAGTGGCATGTTTTAATTGGGAATATCAATAAGTTAACTTTTTTTGTGACCAATTGTTTATTTTTAACACAACTTGCAGGTATAAATCGAGCAATAAATGCTGTCAATATGACTGATATAAATATCAATAATAACTAATGAAATACATATTTTACATTTCCTTAACAAATAGAGTAACAAAATAAATATTATGCAGGCCTATTACTATGACAGAGACAACATCAGATACAAAGAAGCAAAATAAATAAATAAACACCTGTATCTTTTCAAAGGTCCCCGACCCTAACCCACTACTTCCCCATGGGTCTTTCTCCAACTTCCATTACACATATACAAAGTTTCTTACATGTGCACTATAAGATAAATAAATTAATAAGTTAACAAAGAAGCATAAATATAAATTTATATCATATTTCTAGCTGAGTTGAGTGCCTCCTCCCTTGCCTCCTTAATAAGGTACCTTTTGACTGTAGCTGTACATAAATAATATCCTGTGATGCTGCTGAGTTTTTCTTAAATTCAAAGTTTTCATGGGAAATGATATGAAACTACAGGTCTTCAGGGTTCGGTCTGATGAACTGGATTCTAAAAAAGGCTCATGAAAATGTAATAGGGCATCATGGACGGAGAAGACCCAGGACAAACCTCTGCTTTTATACTGTTACATCTGCTACAGGTAGTGCTGCCAAAAATACACAACCACCATTACAATTACTGCTGCTGCTGCCTCTGTTTTTACTGCGGGGCCCAGCCAAGCCTCTTTAGGGTCTTTAGCGAGATCTGCCAACCCCAACCTGCCTCCCTAAATGTGCAAACTTTAATAGGTAATTCAGTTTTTTTTGACTGAAATAACAAATACTGGTAAAACATTAATTTAACTCTATGAAACCTGGATCAGCATCACTTTTCTTGTGCTGCTTTCAGATGCCTTTACAAGTATTTAAACCTTCAAATATTTGTTTGAAAGCAAAAAAAAAAAGGTCATGGGCAACTTGGCGAGAACTGTTCTGCAAATTGCAAGAAAATACTAGATTTGGATTATTATTTTTTAACAAGGGAAAAACATCCCCAAAACTATATTTATACAAAAATGATCATATATATTTTTCACACATTTACTTATTTTAAGTTTTTTTTTTAAAAGTAATTTCCTTGTTTGTTTTATTTTTTTTATTTGTTTTTTTCTGCTAATTTTTAAGTAATTTTCTTGTACTTTTTTTATTTTATTTAATTTTAAAATGCGTCACCCAACATTACAACGATTAACTAACTTTCCAAATGATATTATCTAATTTCCCCTGCATGTGGCATAAAACACTACATTTTTCCATAATTTTTTTCCTGCCTCTTAAATAATAAAAAAAAATAGCTCTGTGAAGTGAGCTGTTTATCACTGCTTCCTTATCACGTGCTATCATTAAAAAATAAAAATATTAACACTGTGATATAACTATTAATGTGCCTCCTGGAATCTACGTTTCCATGGTAACAAAACATAATGTGCGTAAATATGTGCACAGGGCTGGAAATTTAATTACAGGTTGACATTATTATGAGATAATACCAGTGTGGGGTTGACTCTTGGCCCGTCGGAGGGCACTCAGTCAGAAACACGGCGGCTTCATAACGATGAAATAAGTGACTCTTTTCTCCTTTGTTGTCGTCTCAAAGAGGAGAGATTGATTCTCTGATTCATTCTCTGAGATACAAAAACCTTAATGTAGCCTTTCACTCTCCCTCCTCCTCCTTCTCCTCCTACTCCTCCTCCTCATCTCGCCATCTTCAACACAACACCTCACTCTCATGTTCCAGGTTAACTCAATTACACAGAATTATCCGCTCCTCCCTGGCTCCTCACGTGCTGCTGCCGAGGCCATTTCTCAAACCACTGCCATTAAAAAAAAACTAAAGCTGACACTGGAGGTCCACTCTGTAACCACTTATGTTTTTACATGAGCTGACGGTTGAAGTAGTCCTCAGAGCTCCACTAATCGTTACTTTGAATCAAGCGACCACAGCTCGGGGCGCACAGCAGCTCATCTGGTAGATCGGGCACCACAAGTAAAGAGACGTGGTGTTAAATACTCGGTGCTGTACAGAGCAGAAGTAGACAGAAAATTACTAAAAGTAAGAGTACGGACACTAGAAGATGCTCCCATGAACATTTATCACATGTGACTAGGTTTGGGTGATAAAACGATAACAATATCAATCGTGATATAACTTTTCCTCGATTGAAATATGAGATAAAGTCGATAGAACGCATACAGCCAAGTTTTCACAGACAACACGAACAGCCAATGATAATAACAATAGCGCTGCAGCGAACCAAACGCAGCGAACAACACTGACTCTAGAAAACAGCTGAGTGTTTGACAACCGAGTCGTATGTGCTTCCACAGCGTTTCATTATCAGGATCAAACAGCTCCGACTAACACAGTGAGATAGACAAACAGAGCGCAGCTTCTCCTCACAGCACCAAAGTGTCTGAAACTGACACATTTGCAGAGGTGGAAAATGACTTCTTCAGACTTCTACAGACTACTTTCTGTTAGTTTCAGGTTTTTTCAGACTTTGGATGAATTATTTAGAAACACCAGGACGCATCGCTCCGTGTCTCATCCAGCTGCTCGCGCTGAGCTCTCATTACTGTTACCAGGGGCAGATGTAATGTTTTGGGGGCCCGGGGCCGCAAGCTCATGACCTTATTTTCAGCCTTTCTCTAACTGTGAATGTTGGCAGGCTGCCAACATTCCCTAAGTTTACAGAAGTTGAAGTCAGAGTCCTGCAGTCAGGAGAGGTTGGCCTATTATCAATTTAAATTATTATTATTACAATTATCTCTATAACTACTACTATCAATAACATTTTCCTGAAATTTGTTTAAGATGGAGCTTTTAATTTTTATATAATGCTGGAAAGTTTAATATTTAATATGTTTATTACACTCCAATACACCATGGTCACATAAAACTGTCAGTGAACTATGAGGGCAAAACACAAACCACAAAAACACATTAAAAAGAAAAGTTATCGTTCATTAATCGTAATTGAAGTAAAATATTCAAGTAATCTTGATTAATATATAATACTGATTTTGGGTTTGAGGTTCAGACCTTTGTTGGGAGAAAATTTAAGTGACTATACCTCTATGAATTTTAGTAAAATAGGTTCTCCCGTTGGTGTTGCCTGTTCTACAGTTTGTTATGTTCAATGTCTGACAGAAAATAAATATTTAAACCAAAATTAACCTCATGAGATCTTCATATCTCACTTAGGAGTAAAAGGAAACCTTTAAGCTTGACAGAAGTAGTGATTTGGTTTATATCGTGATATATATCGATATCGTCTGATATGAAAAAAACGATCGTGATGAGACTTTTTTCCGTACGTGACGTTTCCTTTTTCCTTTTCGAAATGTCAAACATGGAGGTAACAAACGCTCATGTATCCCCTCTCTCTTCCCCTTTCACTCTGAAGCTATCCTATACATAAACGCAAAAAACCCATAAATAAATAAATACACTAAGAACAACATAAACGCTCTAAAAGCCCTGACACACCAAACTGACATCAAAGGAGTTTGGTTGACAAAGGCCAAGAAATAATTTGCTCAACAACTGAAAAACAGCAGAACATAATCAGGTCATCAACAGTTTAAATAAACAGAAAAGATTTCGTACATGTACTCGCTTAAATTGCCATGAGCATAACGAGAGAGCAGAATGACTCGTTGAGATGACTGAAGCTGCACGAGACCACGTGACCAACGAGGTGCCCCCACTTCCTCCTCCTCCCCAAAGCTGCCACTGTGAGGTGGCAGGTGAAATATTAATCTTCTAGGATTTATGATGGAGTACAGCGGGTGTAAAGAGAGAGAGAGAGATCGGCTGGTGAATAGAGATATTAAAGCAGCACTTCAGGTGAGAGGTAGAGGTGAACGAGGAAAGAGGGGGAGTAGAAAGAGAGACAGCTATGGTGCTCTTTTGCCTCCTTACTGCCTTTTATTGCGGAAACTCATATTATCTCCATTTATTTAAACACGTCACAAAACCTGCCAGTTCAGTTATTGAAAATGTAGATATTTTAATGCAAAGTATCAAAAATCTTCCTGAAATATGTTGATTTGTACTAAGTACTATGTGATGTTTGGCCGTCTCAGACGAGAGATAACCATTGTGACAGAAACGTGACGATATCTTTAGTCGTGGCTCTGAAACGGCACTCCTTCGTCGTACAGTAAAACCGAGGTTCAAGGACGGCCACAGTGTCAGAAAGTTGGGATTAGCATCTCACTGCGGGACTGCTGTTATGACCGACGTCCACTAACTAACCAACAGAAATGCAGCATTAAACGGTGCACTGATCAGCGCCGAGCTGCTAAATGCGAAAAGATGCTAATACTTATTCTGAGCTGTTGTTGCAAAATCGGTGTGCCGTGTTGCTCTTTTTTTCCCCAGCCACGACCGCATCCACATTCACCTCCACCTTTTTTCATCACGCATAAATGCCACTACAGCGAGGGTTCAATTTGTTTGTTTACATTTTGCTCTTACCACTGCAGCGGCGTAGATGAATGAGGCATGCCGACGTTTTGTTCTTGTGCACTGACGTTGACGGACCTACGTCATCACCCGCAGCTCAGTAGGTGATGTCATTATACAGTCTGCATACACCAACGCCCTACGCAAGTTTATCAAGATCCATGTTTAGTTTAATGTTTCGTGCAAGAAGCGTTGCCATGTAAACAGCCCCTCTGGTGAGTCTCATACAGACACAAAAAGGTGCTTTTGGCATCGCTTTCACGGTTACAAGAATTAAATGGATGCAAAGTCACAGTGACCTTGATCTTTGACGACCAAAATCTACTCGTTCATTATTGAGTCAAAGTGGACGTTTGTGCCAAATCTGAAGAACTTCCCTCGAGGCATTCTTGAGATATGACACTCACGAGAGTGGGACGTATTTACAGATAAACACCCGAAAACATAATTTCAATGTCACCTGCAGATTCAGAGCAGCACAGATTTACACTGCAGTTTTTCTCTCACAGAGAAATATTCAGTGGTGAGTCATTTTAAATTTTCTGACCTTGAAATATAAAGTGATTCTGATAAAGCGGCTCGTGTCCATATTGTACCTTTGTGGCGAAGAGGCAGGGCGGAGCTCTGGTCATGAGTCAAAGGGGAGACAAAGAGAGACGGAGAACAGCACCTGAACCCCATTAATCGTCTCCCACAGTGCAGATTTCTCTTGCTTTGTGTCGGCAGGAGCAGCAGAGTGGAAAGAGAGGACACACTAAGGAGGTGTTTGAATCCAAGTCTTGACAGGACGGGGAGAGTACGACCAGTGCTAACAAAGGAACAAGTGGAGTCTCTAAAAATAGGCTGCAATGTAAAGACGTTGTCAAATCTGATGATTCAATTTAGCAGTTTAATGACTTCATACCAGACAAAAGCTGTTTACTTTTTACTTACGAGAACAGTCCCCCTCAGCTCTATAATTAGGTTTGACATCTTTTTGCTCAATTTCTGGTTTAATATCATAAAACTTTAGTCTCACTGCTCATTTCAACATTTTTTTAGTTGTAGCAAGCAGCTGCTCTTAATGAAAAAGAACTGATCATTCAAAAAAATACAGCAAGTAACTGTCACATTGTTAAATATTAAATCATTATTTAATAACAATAGTTAATTATAACTGTATGCAAATGTATGCATAATTACAGCAATGAACTTAACGTTTCAACGTTTCCCCCCAAAATCTAAGACTAACCATCTCAGTCTAATCTCAAATGTTAAACTATTCCTCTAATGGAACAAATATGTGTTGAAACTATATATGTTTGTCTAAAAAGGTATACATGTTTCAACAAGTATAGCATGAAAGGGTGCCATCATGAAATTGTGTTGCTATTTGAAAGATGATAAATCAGAGAGAAGGTAGAAAAGGTGAGAAAATACATAATGTAAAATTTAAATGATTAATTAAATAACTGAATAAATAAAAAGACTAGCTTAGCAATAACTAATTATTGCATGATAGGCCTTTTTTTTTCCACAGAGGACATTTTGACTTGTCACAGTGGGAAAAGCACAGGTGTAAATAATGAAATTAATGACGGCTGAACTCCATTTAGCTGCTTTGATTTCAGCGTCCAGATATCCTGCATGCTGGCTCGCTGTCACTCTCATGGGAACACTTGAATAGAGCAGAGCCATCATTAGTGTTACTGGCAACACCTGTGCTTTTCCTACAATGACAAGTCTAAATTTTGGCTGTGAGGACGGCTCATCAGCTCATGCATTAATCCAAAACTTCCAATCAGTTAAACGGAGTGTAAAATAACTGTAAGCATTAATAAAGTGGCTTCAGACACTGTATGTGGATTTTTTTACAGTTAA
This sequence comes from Plectropomus leopardus, assembly GCF_008729295.1. NCBI lineage: Eukaryota > Metazoa > Chordata > Actinopteri > Perciformes > Serranidae > Plectropomus > Plectropomus leopardus. The sequence goes on along the minus strand of NC_056476.1, from coordinate 4,062,227 downwards.
CATGCGCTCTCTTACAGCCTGTAGCTGTGAATGATTTCTGTAACGCCGATGCTCATTAGAGTCATTTATACACAAACACCTACATCTGGGATCTGCCCAGTACAGCCAAAGTCGTGTACTGTTGACCACTGAGCAGATGCACTGCAGCAGTGGGGGGTTAAGTACCTTGCTCAAGGGCACCTTGATACTAGTTAATGAAGGGAGGGAGAGGTAAAAGCTCCACAGTCCCTTTGTGGGCTGCTGAAGTCAAGTTTGCATTTTCAGACCAACAGTTTTTGGGGCTACAAAACAAATGATTCATGCTGTTCAACTCAAGATAAATATCATTAAAAGAACAACTATTATCTGCGATCGCCTTGTACAATTTCAAAGTTTAAAGAATAACTAAGATGATTTGGTGATTTTTATGTTTCTTTCAAGTTTGAATGAAGTATGTTTATGAGTTCACAAGGCAATTACGCTGATGTTCGCCTCCATTCAGTAAAATGATGAATTCAGAGGGTGTGTGCCTGTATTTTAACAGTAGTTTTTTGAAAATTGGTGCAAAAACAACCTCTGATATGACATTTTTGTTTTTTTTTATTTGACTGAAAAAAGCCAAGAGGGCTTGTGAAATGTCGCAAACTCACCAACAACGCACACAAATACCATCATATACCCTATACCCGAGTAAAGTTTCAGGAGGGGGTACAAAAAAAGACATCGCCAAAGACTACTTTTGCTGGAGAAGTCTCATTTAGAAATCATACAGACTCTTTCACAATGGCTAAATCAGCTTAATATTCAGCCACAACGCTGAAAATATTTTAGATAACACTGTCTGTACTTCAACACCTTTTACTGACACTATTCTCTGTAACTCTCACTAACATTTCCACCATTTCCTTCCTGAAGGAAGTCAGTCACCTCTTGAAAGAGACGTCATTCATTTCATTTCTCTGTAGAGTCTTTTCCCTAATGTTGTAAGACACTCATAATAACAACCTGAGGCTGTCAGCAGTAAAAACAAGCACTTTTAGTGTAAACTGACAGGGCGCACCTGCCCCGAGTGTTGTGCTGCTTTAACACTCTCTCAATAATAATTTAATAATAACAAGTCACAAAATCATGGAAAAAATGCACAGGTTGAAACAAAAACTGGAGTTCCCCTTAAATGTAACTATCCTTTCAAAAAAGAGGATTTGTTGATGAACAAGTTCTCACACGGCTGCAAAATGAACATTGTAACTATTGCTAAAAGGAGTTTAGTTTCGGTTGATTGTGAGCAACAAATATTCAGAGAAAGATCGTCTTCACGTTCTAAAGAAACCAAAATGGACGAGAAGACAGACAGGAGGCTCAGCGAGAACACGTTATACAGCAAACCAACCACTGCAACTTCTGGTTAGGACATAATTCAAAGGTGTGAGTGCAGTGACCGCTGGTTATTAATGGCTGATGGGAGTCAGGATTGATCCAACGAGAGAGCGGGAGGGAGAAAATGAAAAAAAGGTTTATATTGTTCATTCTGCGCACTACATTAGATGTGTTTTCATGGCTGAAACAAACGCAGCACCTCCCCCTGCTGTTCAATCAATAAAAACAATAAATGTTAGAAATGTAAATAGTCCTTTAATGCAGGTGCAGCTCCTGCAGGTCCCCGCCCTCCCCCTCACCTCCCGAACACACACTCCCACGCACCTTCAGCGCTACAAGGCGGGTCACCAGAAATTGATTTGCTCTGTATCCCGGCCACATTAATCACCCATTCATCACTTCACATGCTGAAGGCGGACGTTTGGCCGAAATCAATTCATCAAGAAAAAAAAAAGACTGTCCACTGTGACAAACACACACACACACACACACACACACACACACACACAACACACACACACACACACACACACACACACACACACACACACACACACACACACACACACACACACACACACACACACACTTCTTAGATTGCACTGTTGACTGGCTGCACGTGAGGCCGTTTTAAAAGCTATTGTTGGGCGATAAGCTTGCTTACACGTCAACCATCAGCCTGTCAGACACGATCATGAGGGACGGCGGTGGATGAGGGCTGGCGTGGTCGTGTGGCTGGGAGGCGGATGGTGTTTTGACACATGAAGGCTAAACTGAGTCCTGAAAATGACAGCTTTCATCTAAACACTAAACACAATGAAGCTGCACTGCCGGCGTAATTTATGTTGTAATTTAGAGCTGAAAATGTGAATGATTTCTGTAATAAAATATGCTGTAACGATGTGTGTATGTGTTGTGCATTACAGCCTTTTAGCTCACAGTGACCGTAAAGCTTCATTACAGCTCTTAATATAATAAATTCACAATAATGTATTGAAGTATTAAAATGTAATGGCAATTAACATTTATTGCTGTCTTAATCATATTAAAGAAATAATTTCCGTATTGGAATATCAAGACTAAGGGTTTAGATATTATAGTGTTAATTGAATATACAGTATATTTTATTGACATACATCAAAAAATCAACCTAATCAGAGTTCATGGGGTTATAGGTAAAGGTCTTCATGGGTCCGAAATGCTCATAATCTACTTCCCTGCAGAAATGTTGAAATGAGTCAAACCAATTTTCTGAGGTTCGATACGTTTAAGTGCTCATAAAAGGCATCTGAATGCAGCACAAAAAACAACAAAACTCACGTTGATCTTAGAGGGTAAATATATAATTCAGACTCTCCCGTTCAATAAGTTTACATGTAAAATCATGTCGTCCTACTTGGCTTGTAACTGGGCAGTCGAACCCCACACAATACAAATATGCCCAAAACTTTTTTCGCTCAAACCACAAAAAGCGTCACAGCACGACAACATTCCCACAGACATGTAAGCATTACCCCATCAGCTGTCTGTTCACATTCAGGACAAACAATGACGTTCTTATCATGGCTGTGTGTTTTTCGACTCTGTGCTGATTGAATTAGCAGAGTGGAGGGGTGCAGGGTGCAGGGTGGAGGGTGGAGGGTGGAGGGGTGGGGATGGTAGCTGCCAGCATGTGGGGAGGCTAAACAGGGTGGACACAAAAGAATTCCTGGTGCCATTCCTCTGATGCCGATGTGGTCATTCCGACAAACCGGAGGCATCTGGGCTCTGGGAGGAGACAAAGGGGCGGACTGTCGGCCCGCTGGGGGCTCATCTTAACCCCGGACACGCTTGTTACCCCCAAAGCTTTTTAAAGAGGAGGTGGCAGAAGGAAGAGAGAAAAGGAAAGATGGGGTAAAGTAGATTTTTTTGGATGGGTAGGGCGATTTGAGAAGGAAGAGACAGATTGGGACAAATCAATGACTATTTAGTCAACACTAATCAATATGTTTCTTAATCAGAAATGGATTAAATAAATATGTAATGTGAAAGGGGAAGTTGCTTGTTGTGAGAAAGATATTATCATCAGGAATTTTCTCCATTTTGGGATTTTTCCTTACCATGGAGGCATGTGACAAAAACAGAAACATTTTTTTACGCACTGAAACTTACACAAGTGTTTTCTTTCAAAAACACTGGAGAAATGGAATGAACAACTTAAACTACCCAAAAATTAGCAAAGAAATTTGTAAAAAAAAAAAAAAAAAAAAAAAAAAAAAAAAAAAAAATACTGAAGGAAATAAAAAAGGCAAACATATGAAGACATTTCTTGAAAAAAAAAGTAATATATCTAATTCTGCAACATAATTTTAAATATATAATTATGATAAATATGAATAAAGTTTTCTGGAATTTTTTGTATGCTTTTTTAAAATAATCTAAATAATAAATAATAATAAATAATTAAATCTATTAAATTCTTTTTTATTTTGCCAAGTTGTTTGTTTCCTTTTACCATGTTTTCAAATGAAATCAAATCAGTTTATCTCCAGGTCGAAATCTTTAAAAACCTGTCAAAGGTTTCTGAATACAGCACAAAAAAGTAATGTTTGTCCAGGTTTCAAAGGGTTAATGTTTTCAATGTAACACAGGGAAAGTAATTTATATATGAACGATCATTTAGTGAGTGAATTATAATTACTTACGGCTCCTGAGCTGCTCTGAATATGAGACAGAGTTTTATATAAACTGAATTTAAGAAGCAAAACAGAGGAAGAACGGCAGCCAAATGGGCACAAAATTCATGGAGGTCAATAAAATAAAAGAGGAAGTAGTTAAATAAGTGAAAACAGATAGATGAGTATGAAGTGAACAAACAGTGAAGTATGACAGCAAGCGTGAGAAGTGAGAAAACTATTAATTACTGCTGAACTTCAAACAGCTGGGGGCAGAAACGACTTTAACAGCCAGCTGACACGTAACACGAACTTTATAAAACACACTCTGATTAACATCCAGACACACACACACACGCAGAGGGGGTGCGAGACACAACAGCTGTCCTTTTTGCGAGGAACCACAATGGAGGAGCTCTGCAGGGGGGGACACAGCACCTGCCTCTGCTCCCTCCCTGTCCTCACCCACAGGACATGACTGGCGAGGAGGGCGAAGGCGTGCGTGCGTGCCTTCAGTCGGGAGGCGTCTATTCACCCCATTCAGCTGCCTCATCTGCATACTGTTTGACTTGCTGCTTCTAAATTGGGCTCCTTCCCCTTTGAAGGCAGATGTATGTAAACAATGTCTCTTTTCATCTCGGCAAGGATAAGAAGATGACGGATTCTAGGTCATTAACCCCCGGAGGACTGACGGCTAACAAAGGCAAACCTGCCGCTGGTTCAAAACACAGACGCATAATCACCCACAACAGTTGAGACTTGTTGTCCAAAGTGTGTGGAAATATGCGAAGCAGCGTGCAACCGGGCTAATGAACGCTGCAATGTTTGACAATTACACAGACAGATACTAGGGATGTTGGTATTTAATGAAGATTTGTGGGTTTTTGCAGTAATAGTTTCAACCTGAGGTTTTAAAATTATATTGGAGTTTACTAGCATTAAAACCAGGAGTTGAGATCTTGTGTACTCACTTTCTCCTGAAAATAACACCCTCCTTAACTTGTGTATTCATTAGTGGTGGATTAAGTACACAACTCTCTAACTTAAGTAAGTAATACAAAGCCTTTACAAAGCCCAATGATTCGTATATCTCTTTACCACCAAAATTAGCTCGTGCACACATGTATTTCAAACACGGGTAAACCGGCTAAATACGGGCAATCTACCGCATTCCCTCAGTTTGCCCTCTCAGCATTTGTGTGTGTTTGTGTGTGTGTGTGTCCGTACAACATCACGGACAGGCTGGAGAACAGGTAAACAGAAGACAGCAGCAGGAGCCGAGGTCTTTTCAAACTTTTCAGTGTTTTCTTCTCTTTATATATCTCTTAGGTGCAGATGTGTTCGGATCGGATTGGTTTTAGCTGCTTAGGAGGACATGGACAGTAATTAGTGATGGTTCATCATTGCATCTCGCTGGTTAGGGAGCTGAAATTACTGCTCTCACCCGGGTGTTGTATTCCCATCAATGCCAATCGGAGCCGGAGTTGACAAAAACCTGTGTCTACTGCAGAGTCATTTGACCCAGAAGTAAATGCTGATTGTACGCATTAACTTTTCCATATTTTGAAAAGATAATTGACATGTTAGGGCACGTTAATTAGAGTATGCATGTAAACAGGACTGTTAGTGTAATGTTTATTGTCATTAGCCATGTAAACAGCATAGTAAGAATACTGTCTTTTTCAGAATAATGGCAAAAACTGGACTATTTTGTGCATGTAAATGCACTCATTGAAACATATATAGCTGATTGGATAAAAAGATTCAAAAATTAAAACAAGATATATACAGTATACAACAGAGATCTATGTACTGTGTTCCTTAGAAGCTAACCGAAAAATGATTAGTAATTGTTCCACTGATAATATTACTGTATAATCTAACATAGGTAAAATTTCAAACGTCATAACGGCTTAAAATAAACATTATATGTGTAAACCAGTACGTCTTCTAATTCTTTTCAAGAAAATGAAACACTGATGATTCTGAACAACACTTTGCACAGCGCGTAATGTTTATGACGGTAGAAATCGTTTGCCTCGCAGCGATCCCACAAGATGAAAGGTCATAGATCACCGATGAGTATCACTTCACCAACACACACACCGACACACACACACTCATATCTATCCCCCACCATCACTTGTACTGTGACCCAGTGTATTCCCCTGCAGCGATGTTCTGCATATTTATAGGCAACACGTGTACGTGGGTATTTCTGATGTAGTATTTATGAGTGCTCTTCTGTGTGAGATGAGTTCCTCTTCACATGCGTGTGTGTGTGTTACGTATGCATGCAGAAGAAAAAAAGATCCTCTCTGCACATCTGAGAAACACTGAACATGTTCACCTGAGAAAAGATATTTACTTGAAGGGGTTTCATGTTTAAAGCAATAATCCATGATATTAAATACTTTTTTCTTTCCCTTATTATTTATATCAGATACACAGACTTATGGATAGAGTCTACAGCCGTGCTTTCCGCTCTGTGAGGCTGTACTTTGAGCTAAATGCTAATGTCAGCATGCTAACATATGAAGAATGGCAATGCTTACATGTTAGAGATAAAGAGGTATAATTTTATCACGTTTATCAACCTCATTTAGTGTGGTAGCATGCTCACATTAGCTACTTTGTACATGACACAAAAAGCAGCCGATGCTCATGGGAAGGTGGAAGGGTGGAAATAACTCTTATCAGCCCCTCAAGGATGTTACGATGTTTCAACTGCAACAACTGAATAAATATATACATATATATTTATTTTTTTGTGGGCCTGCATTTGCAAAATTATATTACAACCAATTGTTGCAGCTATATTATAAATCTATTATGAAAATCAACATTAAAGCATCTTAGTTTGTCCCTTTATTTTTTGTTGTTTACACCTGATTGAAATTAAATCACTCAAATTTATTCTGACAGCCTTTGTAGGACTCCATTGAACCATATAAAAATTAAGCAACAAAATTGTTTTTTAAAAGCATGCCTGCTCAATTTAGCAACTGGCAAATGAGTTTTAAAAATAAACGACTCATAGCAGTGAAATCACAACAAAAGAGCTTAACCTTCAACTAGAATCCTGTTGGGCTCTACTGACCCAAACGGGAAGCAGAAAAGAACACAAAGTCCCCGCAGCTTTTTGGGGTGGGCGGCTTTTGTGCGGGTGTGTGTCAGTGGGGTTACAGGGGGTGAAAGTGTGTGTTTGCAGGGTGTGTGCTAGGGTCAGGGGGTAGCACACACACACATACAAACACATATTCACCACCTCCGACAAACAGACATCTGCAGCCTGATCTCTTTCTTTCTGAGGTCATCTGGTGTGTGTGTGTGTGTGTGTGTGTGTGTGTGTGTGTGTGTGTGTCTGTGTGTCTGTGTGGACACGTGCATGCATGGGAGGGTGTGTGGGCATGTGCAACAAACTGAGTGTGTATATGTGTGTGTGTATTACCAGCTGTGGGTCATGAGCGAGGCCTGAGGGGGAGTCTCCTGAATTTATGACCCATTGTGAAAAGCACAACAGTGCACTTACTCCCTGTTCCTACACATACACACACACAACAAAACACACACACACACACACACACACACACACATACAGATGTCTCTTTGTCGGAGGTGGTGAATCACACACACACACACACACACAGAGGGTTATCCCAAATCCACCCAACACGCCTGAATATGTCCGAATGTTCGGTTGCCATGTAGGCGGATCAAATGTCCGACGCCTCCGCCAAGCGTGTGCTGACAGGTTACATCTACAACTGAATACTGATTGGCTGGACCTGAGGGGGCCGCATGCCACAACTTTTGACAATCAGTCAAACTGTATTTGTGCAGCAGGTTTGAAAGAAAAGGATCTGCTCTGTGGTCTGCTTTGCAACACTAGAAAAAAAACAAAAACTCCCGAAAACATTAAGCGACAGATAGAGTCCCGTTTGACGAGGCGTTAAAGCTGTAGGGCAGATAAGAGTCGGCTTTAAACCAAAGAAGAGAAAACACAAAGAACACCTGCTCTTCTTATGAAACACACTGACCAGGGGAATCCCACTGATCCAACACCGATTTCAGAGGTTAAATCCACTCAATCCAGGGGAGAAGAAAGAAGACGATGGGTTAAAGAAGATTTCTGTTCTGCTTTGATACGACTCAGACATTGTTTGTAAGGGTTAGTGAAGTTATGAGCTTCACAAGACAATAAAAAAGCAACTACTGTTGCCTGTTGTTATTTTTCTGATATTGAAGCAGTAAGATGCTTTTTTTTTTGGTTGCGGTGCTATTTATATACTAAGTTTTAATCAATTGTACTTTACTAGTCCGTACCCAGGGATTTGCGCCCCACAACCCTGCACAGACAGCACAATTTGCCAAAAATGCAAATAAACAGGCTCCACGGACAGAGGAAGAATAAAGTCAATGTTATTTATAAAGTATTTTTACACAAAACAGGCACAGGCAGTGGGTGAATGAGAAAAAAGGGCTTCATCATACCTATGGCAATTCTAAATGCACAATTTGTGATTGACTGGGTGACCCATCAAGGAGACAAATGGATGCAGACAGATTGACGGACGGGGTTTTCTTCATTTATAGAATGATTCCTATATTTTTCTATCTAATTGTATTCGAAGCCCATGTGTTGTACACATTTTGTGAAATAAAACTGAATATTTGGTTATTTGTCTTATGAGTGGAACTAAAGATTACAGACAAAATCCGGACCTCATGGCCAGACCAGTTTAAAACCACTGTCCCAGGCCAATTTTTGTGTCCCATAATAACCAAAAGTCAAGATTATGTTCACATATGGTCGTGGTGCACTGACGTCACTCACGTCACATTACAAACTTATTTAAACCCAAAACATGATCTTTTTTCTTAATCTTGCCTCGTACATTAACAACATGTTACAGTGTGTCACTATGAGATGCCATGGGGGATGACAAGGTGTTAATATTTGATGGGATTAAATACAAGTTGAGTGAAAAAACAAACTAGCTGGGTAATATTTTGCCAGGTAAAAATCAGGGTCAAAAGTTGGTGGGAATTCTCAGTCTGGCTGCTGTCGAAATTCACGCAATACACAAGAAAGTACATAGTGCACACAGTGTACTACATGGAAGTGTAAGCATCTGAACTGAGACACAGCATATGTCTTTCAAAACTGTCTCCAAGGCTTCATTCACACCCTGAGTGAAGAAAAACTCGTGTCAGCTGAGGTGTAAATGACTTCTGCACAGCTGGGTCACCACTCTCGAGAAAAACATCCATCCACAGAAGGTTAAAGATCATCTTACTCCACCTACTTTCTTTTTTGTGCCACATCGAGCTTCTCAACTGATACAGATTACCTAACATTAGCCCAGTTAGTAAGGCTACCAAAAAGTGGCCTGCAGGTTACCCTCGCCTTGCACATCATGGCGGTCTCTCCAGAGTATCCTGCTACACTTTCACTGACACCATGTTTGTAGAAAAGCTCACCAGCTCTACTTTCATAATTTGCATATTAACTTTGGTCACGATGTGTACAGAATCACGATAATGAGGTGAATATGCAAATAAGATGTCATTATTCAGATAACGTAAACTGATACAGATTGCATGTTAATACCCGGTGTAAGTGGTCTCTGTAGGATCAGTTCATCATGACTTGGAGACGTGTCAGACGACACGCTAAACTTAATGACCTGCAAAAATGATGGAGCAGGAGGGAGACAGACTTCAGGAGATTTCAAATGTTGCTGAACTAGAGAAAGTAAATTAAATCTGGCTTCCTATTGCCCAACAATAAAAAAGATCCTTGGTACCTTGAGTCATTTAAAAGTTACAAAGGTGCGCTCTGAGTATGACAAACAAATTTCTGACCCGGCTGAGCTTCTTCAAACTGCCTCCTCTCAGTTTTAAAGTCCTAATGTGAAGCTGCGTGGGTAGTTGGTATGACTTCTAAATCTCTCAGTAAATATGGCACAATATGTTATTGAGCAAAGCTCCCTCAGGCCTCTATAACAGGCAAATCTCTTGTTCCCAAAGGCTCCAAAACTATGAGGCCAATTCCTCTGAGGCGTCCCACCAGCCGAGAGGAAACAGCTGGAAGCTGATGAATAAAAAATACACTGGTGGGAGTAGAATAACTCTGGAGCCACATTTACATTTTAAGCATTTGGCTGACGTGGTTATCCAAAGTATGCAGGTGAGGGATTCAAAGTGTTGCTGCAGGGCCTTTGTGAAGGTGAAGAGAGCTGCTGATGGACACAACTGAGGGGTGTGAGATCAGAGCCGTCGCTCTTTAACTGAGAGGATATTCTTTATGATCACAAGCCACAGGTCGTCCTTCATTTTAATGTTTGAGCATTTTCTTCAACAATTATTTTGTCTGCTTTGATTGCAAAGAAAGTTTTTAAAAAGTGCAGAAGCAGTGGCTCCGTTTACATGCGCAACACATTTAGTTTTGGGTATGCATTTCTACATCATCCTTGCATGCTGCTGACTAATTGGTTTGTGTACAGTGGATCCATGACAACACACAGAGCTATGCGACATAAACTTGGCTAAAAACCTAAATTGAGGCGCAAAAAGCGCTGTATACCTGTCCAAAGAATGCTCCTAAAACCTGAAAAATATAAACACAACCCACGTCTTGATAAGAAAATGCTACATTCAGAAAAAGGCCTAATTCAGAATATCAAAACCAAACACGAGGTTCACATAAATCTCATCAAATTCAGGGTACATGGAAATACTCACTCCGAGTGCTGGAGCGCTCTCTAGTACAAACTGGGCCATTAATAAATTCGGAGCACTGTTGAAAGGTACCATTGGGTTATCTGGAGCATCGCACACTGGTCGTGGCGGCGCTCCGGTGGTTTATCCTCTGGGGATCATGACTATTTGTACGGAATTACGTGTCAATCCATTTGACAGTAACTAAAAAACAAAAATCTTAACCTCATGGAAACGCTTACAAAAGTGAGTTAGTGGATCAGCAAAGTCAGTGAGAGTCATCCTCTGGACACCATGACCGTCTACAGAAAGTAAACGTGCTGTATTTGTCTCAACCCAAGAGACGGACTAAAAGATTGACAGTACTATTCCTTTGTCCACGCTTCTAGCATGCTTAAAAGACAGAGGCCAAGTCACTAAAAAGCTGTTTTTTAAATCAGCTTCAGCATTATTTTATCTTATCACATGAAAAATTAAGAGAATAAACTTTTGTGGTGTCTAAATTAGATGTTACAGCACTGCTATAAACTGTGACAGAGCTAATATGGATAAAAAATGTAAGTGATATGAAAGGTAGCTATGCTGACTCCCCATGTAACCACCACACTGTAAAAGTGAACCTTACATCAACACCATTTTCGGACACACACTGCTTCTCTGTGGAGCCTCTGAGATCCAGAAAGATCAGAGTTCCTTCAGAGTTTATATTTAAAAATTGATTTCTTTTTCATTTTTTAAACAAATTTTCATGCCCCCATCAGTTACCTTTAGTTTCAAGAGTCTGCAGAATCATGCATGCAGACGGTGATAATGTCTCTATTGTGAGATGCCAAAAGTTTTCAAACCCTTCAAGTTATCAACCTGGTTTCTCAGACTTTCCAGACCTGCATGTGAACCCAGCGAGAATAAAGCAGCGATATGATGCGCCTGTCTTGTTTCCTCAGCGGCTTCTTTATGCGTCAGCTTGATTTTCTTCATAGTGATGTTCAGATAAGGGAGGCGTGGGAGGCGTACGTCCCAATTCTTCTCCATTCATTCTGCACTGCAGCCATTTTGACACATTTACCCAGAGTGCCATGTGCTGAGTGAAAAGTCTGAATAAGATCTGACTCATTTAACATCACCAGCCACCATCAACATCACTGAATCACTAATCAAACCTGCATCTGATCAGAAGTGACCAGTGGTGCAAAGTCACAAGGTACATTTACTCAAGAGCTTCTGCTTTATTTGGGTATTTCCATTTTCTGCCACTTTATACTCCTCTGCCAAACCTCGGAGGTAAATACTGCACTTTTTACGACATTTTTTACTAATTACAATTTAATAAAGCAAATGTTTGTACACAAACCATCAAGAAGATCCTAAAAACTATGAAAATTATTTTTTAAAATGACTGGTTAAAGATTTAATTACCAAACAATATTAAAGATTAAACAACTGATTGATTGACAGACATTTTGCTCAAAAACATCAATGATTTGCTGCTTTCCCTTTTAATTATTTTAAAGAGGACTTATTATTCTCATTTTCAGTTTCATACATGGATTCTGGGTTTCTAACATAATTATACACTTTAATGCTAAAAACCACTTTATTTTTCATCACATGGTCTATGCTTGAACATCTGTATTCACCCTCTGAAATGCCCGTCCTGAAAAATCTCAGTCTGCCCTGATTGGTCAGCGTTTACACATTTTGGCATCCCTGCAGTTAGTGCAGCTGGAGAATGATTGTAACGGAAAACAGCAGCACTTTCTGCCGTGAAAAATCACCAATAAAAGCATCAAAACACAACCAGACATGTTCCAGCAGTGATATGTTCTGAAATCAGGAGCCCGTTAAGGGACCTGACACTGTGTTTCCACACACAGAGAGAGAGCAACAAGTCCCTGTGTCAGATTAAAACTATTACAAAACTATTGTGTGTGGGGAAGGCTTCCAGGTAGCAGGTAAACACGGGTGTGCAGATACCACGAGCTCTCATTGGTCTTGCATGATCCTGAATACATGAACGCCGCTTCCACACTAGGAGCTACAGGCTACAGGCTTTTTTTTTTTTTTTTTTTAAAAACAACTTGGCATGATGGGGCTTCAGGACACTTGGATTACTTCAGACGAGCAGTATGGAGACATTTTGTGGTTTTATTATGTACTTTTTAACGTTTGAATCCCGGTCACCATTTGCTTCAACTGTTTGGGAGATGAATGCAACGTTGAAAAAACTTCACCTACAAAACTTCACTTGATTTTCCATCACCATGTTGGTGAGTAGATAATGACTGGATTTTCATTTTTGGGTGAACTATCCCTTTAAGTAAGAGATCTGAAAATTTCCTGAAACGAGACATGTTCTGTTCAAGTAACAAGCATTAACTTTTTTCTCTGCTTTACTGTCAAAAGTAAAAGTGAGAGTAAATCTATGACAACTGAAACAATTCAGACTACGACCTTCGCCAATTTCACGTTACAGAAAAAAATATTCCCCCAGATCGACGCAGCGTTCTGTGATTTTATTAACAGTGCTAGTTGAGTGTAGAAAAACAGAGGAACGGATGTGTTTTCAATATCTCTCAGCCTTTTGGGCTCCGCTTTCCCAATTCCACTTTAGGTCGACATGCATTATTAAGAGCTGCATCTCTGAGAAAGTACCAGCGCTGTGTCGAATGAATAAATTGTGATGGCAAATAGGATGTGAGTGAGAACTGGGTCAGAACGACTCGGTACAATATGACTCAGCATTATCGCTCATCTCTCCATTTCCCTCCCCCCCTTCACTAAGCTCCCTCTCACACACAACACACTCACTCCATTAAAACTTCTAAAGCTTCCATTTCCTACATTTAGATGCTCAGCATGTAACAGCCTCGCTCTCACCCTGCTGCAGCATGCTAATTGAGCCACACTGAGGAGGGAAAAAAACCCACAGTTGTGGTGCTCTCTTGCTATAAATCAGGCTTTTCTTTGTTCCTACATTTCTCTCCCACCCAGACATTAAATAACATCAACTCTTCCATTGCTTTAAGCCTCTTTACAACACTATCAGTGCATGTATTTTCAGCTTGGGTAGCCCCAGTGGGACATGAATCCTTGCAACATTAATACAAAACTCAACGCAGCAGAGGGAACTGAACTCTCAAGGCAACTAACACACGGGACTTTACTCTTTCAGATTATTTTTACATGCTTTGAATGTAGTTGCTGATAAATATTCACATTTTGGACTTTTGGAAGTGTCTGTTCGCACTTCAAGTCGCACAACTTCAGCTGTGCTGCACGTTAAATCATTACCACCATTCTCACTTTCACAAGATGAACTGCTTCACTATATCAGACAAAAATAGACCTCGAAGTGGCTGCTGTGTGGGTAACGCCTTTGACGAGATGATAAATGTCGGCCGGATGAGATGATAAATGTGCCAGTGCTGTCTTCTACTCGAGAGAACACCATGTACCCACAGCTTTTTATTTTAGAAAGCCAAGAACAAGAAAAGAAATCACTGTTTTTATCATCCCAGCAACAAGACAGCAACATGTAGTTTCATTATTGCTTGTTGTGACTGCAGTTCTTGTTGTTCATGCTCTCACTAGGTTCAAATTGGTTCAGTTTGCTGACGTGCAGCAGAGCCTATAGAGGGCACTGCTACTGGGGCTGGTGAGGACAAACGCACTACAACGACCCAAGATAAACCCATTAGTAGAAACATGCTGCAGCTTCAGAAAAGATGACAATTCTAAAACACACACAAACATCAGCAGCAGATACAACAATGGATGCCAGCAGCTCAATCTTTGGGCTTTGGACTGTAATCTTTGGAGCAAAAAGAACACTTGTTCGGAGGTCAGCATTTTGATTTATAGAGTAGATGTGGTGTTATTATGAAGTCCAGCCCTGCTGTGCTGTGATTGGCTAGTACTAGCCCTAACCATGACCTTTTTGCCCTAACGCTAACCACCTCCTACATTGACATGACAGGTTCTATTAAATCACAACACACAGTACAAGCCAGTCATAACACAGCCCTACTGGTATAGTAGTGGGATCTATAACTCATCTATGAGTAAACCGTATGCCTGCTGGGTTTTGGGAGCACCTCAGGGCTTTTACAAAGGCATTTTGGAAAGACTGAAGTGTACGGTGACCGATGAATGCAAACACACTTAACAGCTAAAACATTTCGATTAGGAGAAACATGCAGCAGTTTTAGAGACAATGCCAATTAAAAGGCATGTGAACATTCAAAACAAATACAACTACTTCAATGAAAAAAACATGCTGCAGAGAGCCAAAACAGACACACGAAGAACAAACACACTGCAAATACAGAAACCATATAGAAGTCCTCCAGGCCTCTAGGGGGAGGTGCCTAGTATAAAAGTTGATTTTTGACCAGATAGAGAAAAGATGGAAAACTTTTTTTAAAATTAAAATGACGAAATATAATGGTAGTACTTTTTCTAGAATATCAACAAAGACCAACAGATTTATGTACAGTAGCTCCTCCTGGAGAACTTGTTGTGTTTATTGGATATATGGTGGTTCTTCTAATTGTTGTTACTGAATTTGTTTTGCATTTGTTTTCCAAATTAGTCTGCACCGAGTTAACAGAGAGAGACTGATTAAGTAACAAAATAAAATAAAGGAACCGCCATGACATTTTCACTGGCCTCCATGCTGCTTTCTACTATTTACCAACCTGTTTTATGGTATGCTCGTCTGGCGATGGGAAAGGAGTCTTATTTTTAGCAGGTTTTACCACATTTTATATAATCTTGCGTATTTGCTTCGACAGTATTATGGTGGAAAAAGGTTACTTGTGTTTTTAAATGTCAGTATCTCAGCAGTGATTATGAGTGTGTGCACATGTGCCCTGACGAATGCAGGAATGTGGAGGCAAAGTGTGCAGCCACAATAACCAGACACGGATAAGAGGCCCTGGCTCTGCATAGCAGCCTTTTGTTGGTTTCTAATAATGCCTACGATCTGGGGGTCTGGGGGAGGCGACACAATGATGGGAGGCGAGGTGAGGGAGGCGACGGGGGGGAGGTAATGGTGTTTTGGCGAGAGGAGAAGGAGCCGACTGTGAATGGCTTTAATTGCTTTTCTTGGGTGAGTGGGAGGGATGGATTGACTTATGAGGTATGAAAAGGACAAACCTGCTGCCACAAGGTGTGTGTATGTGTGTGTGTGTGTGTGTGTGTGTGTGTATGTGTGTTTTAGGATGTGTGTATCAGCATGCATCTGTTTGTATTTGAAGTGCATGTGTGTAGTCTACCTGTGTGTTTCCAGTGTGTGTAGGAGGTCTCTTTCAGGAGCATCTGTTGAGGCACGGGCCAGATGGAGGGTGTGAGGATACTTGTGTGGAGGCACGAGCTCCATTCTTCCTCCTCCTCCTCCTCCTCCTCTCCTGCCTTCTGCTCTGCTGCTCCGGTAGAGAGGAGGCCCGGCCGGGGGCCCGACAGATGTGTCAGTTTAACACCAGAGGTCCCTGGAGGAGACAAAAGGAGGCGGGAGAAGGCAGAGTGACTGGCTGACCTCTGACCTCAGCTATAGAGATACACGCTTCATATGTGGGCAGGGATTTGCAACGTTGGGCTGAATGGAAACAGCCTGCCATGTCATTGATAACCTCCGTTTGCTCTGAGCCAATCAGAGAGCAGCAGCAGATATTCCAGAGGGAGTCAGGCTCGGCATTAAAGGGTCACCTGCCAATAAAGATTTATTAAAGAAACATGCGGTGTAATGTGAAAATAACCAAAGTATCTGAATTGGACTGAATCAATATTTAATGTGATTGTTATTTAGGTGAATGAACCTCAGAAACTCACCCGTCCCAGAGGTGGAACATGATTATAAAACATGCTCAGTTGCTATGCATATTCAGACCTACATAACTCAGGTTCAAAGGGGACCTACTATTTGGGTTGGGTACCAAACCCTACACGACACATACCTACCGGACCGAATCATAACAGAGCGTTCGTAGCCTCATTTTGGTTGTTTGAGTAGTGATACAGAGAGCGAGCGCGAGCGAGGAAGAGTATAGAGCAGTTTGGTGGCCGTTTATAGAGCAACGGTTCTTATATGAAATGTTAAACTTTTGTTTCAGTTTGGTCTTTTGTTCATAAGACAAAAAATATATGATTTATTATGCAGAATATATCAAAAATAAAATAATATATAAAGTTATATATAAACAGGAAACAGCTATCAACCGTTTGTTTAAACACTCTTAGCATTAAAATGCAACCAATCTTCTCTGTAGCTTCCATGTTGCTCCGACTCTACGACCTCAAAGCACATGAACACAACAAAGTCAGAAAAACAACTTCCCAACTCAGAAACTACAACCGTCCGATATCACATGAATGCAGCATTTCTGTTGGAATATATGCTGCGCTCCTGTGATGTCGGAATAATCAGAATGATAACACTCCCAATGGGAAAATTCATAAAAACGGCCTTTCATGTCAAAAAAACTCAGCAACTATGAGATAATTTTATAACAAATTTTATAAGAGATACTGACTGGACGTCATAAATGCATTAACACAGTGGTCAAAAGTCAATGTTTGGTCAGTGGTGAGAAACTTTTTATTTATCCGCATATTAAATATCAATTTCTGATCACATGTAAATAGTAATATGGTGTTAATGTAAACTGCAGGCCATGTAGAGTGGCCTTGGTAAGATAGTTAGCTCTCAGCATTAAAATGCAAATTATCTTCTTTGTAGCTTCCATGTTGTTCCCACTTTACGACCTCAAAGCTCATGAAAACAACAAAGTCAACCTCCCAACTAAAAAACTACGACCTTCAGACATCTCATAAATGCAGCAATGCCAAGGGGGCTCACTCCATACTGAAACCAGTGGTCAGATTTAGAAAAATAACTTGCATGTGTTGCACATATCCCACCACCTTTACTGTCATCACACCCTCAGTGAAATCATTACTTAACATTTTTTGCACATGTTGTGCTCTTGGAATTTATTTTTCAATCCACAGAGTTTTTTTGGTGATTGGAGAGAAACACAAAGTCATTTGTGGGCGAAGAAATGTTATTTATTTGAGCTTTTTGATGATTGGAAGAGGGTGTGATACCTGTTCATTCTTACTGTGTATATGCCAATCTGTTGATTGCAGTCATAGAAAAAAATCCCATTTCGCTCACTGGGGAGAAACATAACATTTGCATGGCGGAGACACCGCCATTGTGAATATTATTTTCAGGGATTATTAAGTTTTATGTTCTGATTCTTATTACCTTGCTAGTCTCAGTAGTCCAATCTGCTTGTCTACTGTCTGCTGCTGCAATGACTGAATTTTCCTTCAGGGATCAATAAAGTTAATCATATCTCATTGCATCTTATTTTATCTCACACACACTCGGGTTCCTCAGGGAGTACTACAGGCCTGCAGCTAACAAGCTACTGGTCTCTTGACGCTTGTTAGTATTAAAAAGATATCTACATCTACAGTCACTTTTGCATTTTCCTGTCAGCAAAGTTAGACACTCAGATAAAAGCCTACATTACTCTGACAGCGAGGTGGACAACAAAGTAGTACTTTTTATCAGTCTAGATTGTTTCGGTGAGGTATCGATTGTTGTAGATATCGACTGTTGGAGATATCGGCCAAAGAGATGTCTGTATTCTCTCCAATATAATGATACTAGAAGGCACTCGGCTTGTGGTGCTTAAAGTGGCAAAAAAATACATTTAATTGGATTACAAGATAATCCACAGATTTTGTTTTGAACAGTTTCATTAGGGCTCATACAAATTAAGGCAAGTTTCGATCTGAGACTTTTGAAATGGCATTAGAAGATAAATTTATGATACATTTTACAATTGACAAAACTGAAGAGGGAAAATTTTGCCGAAACATTCATTTTAACATAAAAGAAACCTGTTTGGTCAAGTTGTAAAGTTACAAGGTCTACTTTAGATGCCGATTTAAAAACAAACAAAAAACAGAAACAAAACCAAACAAAAAACCCAACGAAACGAAACGAAACGAAACGAAACGAAACGAAACGAAACGAAACAAAAAAACTCTGTGGAGTGGAACACAATCGAAAACAATGAACTCATTATATTATTATAAAAGTATCCTTTTGGTTGTATTGTAAAAAGCTTGTTAATTTGTTATTTGATTGGATGTGGTAAAAAAATACACATTACTAATTTTGTTTAGATTTTACAAAGCACGTCAGAAATAAAGATTCATAATATCTTAGCATTTTGAAGACTCTGAAAGACTGATTTCATACATTTTAATAAAAACTAGAGCCTTATTTTTAGATTAAAGATAAAATTCAATACCATTAAAGACTTTTTAAGGAACCCTGATCATGTAAGAACTACATATTTTCTTTCTAGCAAAGTAGACCTACCGAGTCTACTTATTTCTATGCTCCATAGTTTTTCTTTCCATAACAACTGCAGAAACACAAAGGATGGATTTCTGTGTAATACACTGACGCATACGTGGGTTAAACCACTGTAGCATTCATCCATAAAAATCAAGATTATTAAGATTTTAAACCAACTGGAATGATGGAGATTCCTCCCTGATCACAGTCACGTCTCCTACATGTGAGTGTTTTTCTTCTTAAGTCACTAAGCGTGTTGGTGCACAAACACGAGCTAAACACACTTCCAACAAAAAAACAAGACATGAGTTCTTACTGGATGTGATTATGAAACTGGATCAAACACAGCCCTCCCAAACTAGAATAGCAAGAATAACTAAAGGTAAGAGAAATACCAAAAAGTTAAGCACTGATGCTTCTCAGGGCAATTCATATACTCACACCATTATAATTCAGTGCAAGTACTTGAGTATGGAAGTTACTTATAATGCCCATCCCCTGTAAGGGCTAGGTGGCAGGGCCAGTGGGTGTATTTGGATTGTGCCAAACACTAACTTATCACCATCATTTTGCGTCATCACTGACTGATAGAAATTTTGTCATCTATAAAAAAGCCTCTTCATCTGAACCACTTCAGCGATACACACAGAATATCTCCTTGTGAAATGTTTGTAGTAAACAAGTGATTTGATCGCACTCCTAATTCAGACGTCCTTTTCAAGCAAATTGAATTTTGCTACAGAAAAATACCTGCATGTTAATGAGAATGTGTAGATGAGAAGAAGTGGTTCAGTTGCAGCCTCGCACGCACACACACACACACACACACACACACACACACACACACACACACGCGCCAGCTGCAGCAGTGTAATGTAATATGTGTATTCAATATACACAGCAGTTCTGGTAAATGTAGGCGAGAATTAGCTCTCAGTGTGTGACTCATCCTGAGCACATCTGTTTGTAGGTGGGAGTGCGAGCAGTGTGTGTGCTTGTGTCTGTGTGTGTGCGTGTAGTTGTCTAATTACATGCACTGCTGTGTGTGTGTGTGTGTGTGTGCTGGTCATGCTGTGCTCATTGTAACCTTTGTTTACCATAAACACAGGAGACAGATGCTGTGGGCTCTGACTCTGTTGTGGATCGTTCTGTTTTACTTCACTGAGTGGAGCCACAATGGGACACTGAGGACGTCCCCGTCTAATTGAACTACAAACTTTAACTGCTTTATGTGCATGTGTGTGTGTTTGTGTGTGTCTGCATGTGCTGTCTTATTCTGTACTTCTGTCCTTGTGGCAACCTGTTTTTTTTTTTTCATATATCTGGGACAAAAAATGTTTGTTTTTTGGTAACAGGGGCCATTTATGTTGCTGTTTGCTTCTTTCAAAGAGTGATGTGCAACATTTTGCACGTTCAAACTGCTGCAAACAGGACAGAGCACGTGGAGCTAGAGCTCATCGATGTTACTTCACTGTTATAATGTCATCAACTTTCCAGGCAACACAAATGTTTTTCCATGAATTAAGTTACACATCAGCTGGAGATGTACCATCCCACCAACCTGATAAATATTTCTCAATAATGAATCATGTAAGTTTTATCCGACCAGAGCAAATGCACCACCACACAGATATACTGTGCAGGGCAGAGGTTCACAAAGTTAAAGTGCATTTATCGTACATTTTTAATATTGCTTAACCATGATTTCTGTTATTTTTTTCAAGTATATCAAAACAAAAGACTAGAATTACCAATTTGTGGTCGTATGCCTTCACCAACCAGTCACGTGACATTTTATACCCATGTCTGTCGAGGCTCGTATGGAGCCATGGCAGTAGACAATACTTCAAATATGGATGTTACTGCAAACAACCTATAGATAAACCCAGCCCAGTTTCAAGGTGGTCACCCAAGATTACTGTCACCAATTCAGTCGATAAACGCAGCACCCACACGAAGAGCTACAGGCTACAACAAGGCTAAAAACATGGCGCCAATGATGTTTTTCAAAACAACTTGGCAAGTCAGGGCTTTTTGTGGTTTAATTATGTATTTATTTTATGTTTGAACCCCAGTCACCATTTGCTTCAAATCTTTGGGAGATGAGTACAATGCCTTTTCCCCATGAAACTCCCACAGTGTTTTGTGGACTATAAACCTTCAACCGACTTTCCATCAACATGAGGGAGAGTCGATAATGACTGAATTTTCATTTTTGGGTGAACCATCCCTTTTATCTGCTTTATCTTTATCTTTATTTGGTTATCTTTTGTGTTATATGGTTTGTTAACTTGCGCAGCTGCTTATAAGCGTCATGATCCAAAAGTGTTTTGCTTTACCACTTTCTGATGCGTCTTAAAAGTCTCTGTTAATCTAGCTGACAGGGAACAGGGAGGGACTCAGAGTCCACTGTGTGCTATCTGTGCATTTTATGTTGTGCGTCTGTGAGAGTTAGTGCTTTTACAAGTCCCAGTCGCTTGTCATTTGCTGCCATCGTGGCGCTCTGCTCTGATGTGAGTCTAATCACAGAGCTGCTCAGGTAATTATCATGGAAGTAACCGGGGACGAACACACGCACACACACACACACACACACACACACACACACACACACACACACACAGTGAATATTTTCCATCCATTCCTCTCTGATGACTGTGTCCTCAAACGTCTTCTTTCTTTTATCTCTTTCTCATTTTCTCCTCTCCCTCCCTCGATGAGGCGGCTGCTGAGGTGATTGTGTCACGTCTGAGGGGTGTCGAGGATGAGTTTGTTTGCGTTTGTGTGTGTATATATAAGTGTGTGTGCGTGTGTAGCCCAGGTGGAAACACCTTGCAGTCGGGCCATACTGTGAGTCAACATGAGATAAGGCGAAGACGTCTTGGAGAGAGTCGTCTCCTCGACAGGAAAATAGACACAAACTGACTCGCTCGCTCTGTGACTCCCTCCCAGTCAGACAGCCACACACACACACACACACACACACACACACAAACACGGGCATAGGCATACACACTCTCACACCTTTAAAGAATAAATAAACACAGACTGACTTTCACACCGTGACTCCGTCCTCATCAGACAAACACACAAACACACTCCTGAAGTTGAGGACACTCACTCACTCGCCTCGTTCACTTTGGATCAGGTCACCAGAAATACAATATTCAAATATTTAAGATGTGTCCAAATTACTACTCAAGTCATTTAAGACAAGTTAAGGTATTTAGAAAAAGTCCATATTGAGTCAAATCAGTATGGTTGAGATTAAGCAACAAAACCACTTTTTTTCAGTTATCTGGGTTAGATATTTTTAAAAGCCATAAATTAACACATCATGGCCTCGGGAGGATTACAATGTCAAAAAATGTTCTCCAACCCTTTTGAAAGCTGGATTGACGCCAGTCTTCTCGTACTGCGTTTGGATGCCTTTCATGCATTCAAAATCTTTCAAATGTTATATAATACTGACAAGGACACATTATTATTATTATTATTATAGATGTTTTTAGGTCATTTTCTTTTTTCTTCTCTTTTCATTTACTTCTTTTTTTTTTCTATTTCCCTATCTTGTAGGCCTAACTTTTTATTCATTGTTTTTACCGGTTTGAATCACCTGGTCCATTTGTTCTGGAGAAAAGATGATCTCTGCAGATCATTCGGCTCCTGGTATAAACCTCCTGAACGTCTGGATCTTAAGTTATCAGAGAAAAAAACGCTGAGTACACGTTAGCACGTTGCTGGACTCGAGGCCCATCTTCGACATGCCAAACAGCTTCCAAAAAACACTGATTTTAAACGTCTAACTGCTATATTCAGTGTTTTTACGAGTTAAAATCACCTGATCTGGTTGTTTGGGAGAGGAAGAGGCCTCTGCAGATAATTCACCTAAAACCTCCTGAACACTGAAGGAATTCAAACCTGGAGAAGTTTTATCTGGCTGCAATCTGCAGTCCTCACTGCTAGATGCCAAATCCCTCTAAATCTTACTCACTGCTCCTTTAACTGAATAAAAAAAGACAGGATCATAAAATATGTCATGTGTTTTTGTACATGACAAAGTTAAATTTGAGTGGCGACTGTGTGCCAAACAGCATCCTCAGATAACCTCCCCCCTTTAATTAAATCACGTCAACTGTTATGTAAACGGCTCTCTAATATAACACGCTGCTCGGCGCACTCAATTTCCTCTTACACTCAATTACCTCATCTGTAATGCAGCAAACAAGCAAACACATCCTCCCTCCTCATCATGTACCCGCTACATATTAGCACACTGTTGCCTGAAAACCCTGTAATGCTCCAATTTTGTGTGTTTTCTCACCAAAAACAGTGTCATTACGGCCGTGCTCTTTCAAAACGAGACATGCATGGTTTTGCATTTCAAAAGACGGGTTGCAGAAACTGATTTTAATAGTGGGATAATATAACAAACTCACACAGCAGATGTAATAAAAATGACGCACTAACCGGGCTGAAGTAAAACGAAGCTGATCTGGTAATAAACGGTACCTGGAGACTAATGGTGTTATAATTTTAAAACAGTTTACATCCATGTCTGTGACAACATGGATGCTTCACAGTTTCAAGGTGGACACCAAAGACTAATGTCACCAGTTTAGTGTCTGACCAAATGTCTCCCCTTCATTTACTTGTGTATGACGCTTAATAACAGTCAGAGGTGTTTGATGCAGAACAATATGAGGTCACACTGAAGTTGACCTTTGTCTTTTTGGGTATAAAATGTCATCACTTTATTTTATGCTATTTGACATTTATGTCAAGTTTCATCATAATTAGCATATGAATTCTTCAGTTTTGGCCAAAAAACGTGTTTTGTGAGCTCAAAGTGACCTTGACCTTTGACCAAAGACCTAAATTCTAATCTGTGGGTGTTTGTGTTCAAAATTTGACAAAATTCTTTCAAGATGATATGGCGATATCATGTTAATAAGAATGGAAGAGATGCAAGGCCACACTGACCTTGACCTTTGACCAACACAATCTAGCCGGGCATTGTCGAGACTAAGTGGATGTTTTTGCCAGATTTGAAGAAATTTTCCTCAAGGCATTTGTGAGACATCGCATTTACAAGAATGAAACGGATGCAAGGTCACACTGACCTTGACCTTTCACTGCATCTAAGTGAATGTTTGTGCCAAATTTGAAGAAATTCCCTCAAGGTGTTGAGATATCGTGTTCACGAGAACGGGACGGACATACAACCCAAAAACATAAGACTTTCGGCTCACTCAAGACCTATTTTTTTTAAATTGACTTTTAATTTAACTTTATCTATTTATCAAGTGACTATTTGTTTATACATTTTAGTCCTTCATAGTTTTACTACTTCCTATATCGTTTTATGTTTTTTGACATATTTATCTATTATTTTACTCTGTGCTATTATCCTGTCATTATCCTCTTATTTACAGTTACAGTTAAAAGTGCAATACAAATGAAATACGATTGGTGAAAAAGCACTTTGCAAGCCTCAAACACATCGTATGCTGCACCGATTGAACCCTTGACTTCTTATTTTTTTCGGTCAGTCTCTCAGACCACCCTGCCTCCACCCGCATCATAACTGTAACTAATAAAGCAATCAGGCTTATGGGCTGAAACTCTCCTTTTCTTTTAGTGAAACCATGTGATCTGAATGAACAAGTACACGAGAAGCAAATCTAATTTACTGTTTAACTGGGGTAATAAAAACAATATTTCTTGCCATGTGGGGAAGTACCCAGGCTAAGAGTCAGCCTACTCTGGTTTGATATACATGAATAAAGGTGTCGGTTTGGTAGGATTATACATGTTGAGTCAAACTGTAGATTCTGCACAGTGTATCTCTTAAATCTGCTCTTTAAACAGACTTTTAATGACTTGCTTTAATGACTTAGTTTAATCCGGCTCACTTTAATCATGCTGTCTGTCTTGTGTTTGCTCTACGGATTTATTATTTCTCCCTTTAATGTATCTTCTCTTGGTTATGTTGATTATTTCTGTTTCATGTCTTCTGATACCACTTTGTTTACACAGACTTTAGATGAATAATTAATAAGGTTTATTTGGCTTTATACTTTGTTTCTTAGTTCAGTATTTAAAAGAAGTCTAAAGCCAGGCCCGAATACATATGTATCTCAGTATTTCTGTGTTTCTTAAGTGCTGTTTTATGGTTACATGTATATGAGCTGAGTTTTTCACCAGGAGGAGGAGAGGATAGAGGATGGCATGAGACCTAAGCGAGACAGCTGCAGAATACAACTGTTTGAGATAACAAAACAGGTATTTCTGAAAGATTTTAGGACATCTCCAGCCATGCTTTTACCAAAAAAACAAGAATTTTACTTCTTTTCCTAAACCCAACAAACGTAACTTGACTTGCCTTACCCTGTGTACATCATCTTGGTTTCTTTCAAAAACATGGTAAGAAGGCAATGAGCAATGAAAGAATAAATATAAAAATATGCAAGATATTAGTAAAAAAAAAAAAAAAAGTACAAGAAAATTACCTGAAAATTAGTCAAAATAAATAAAAACAAAAAATAACATGAAAAAGACACAAAAAAAAACCCAAAAACAAAACCAAATGACAACTGGAAAGAGAAAAAAGAAAAAGAAAATTCTATCACATAATGTGAAATATTTAATTGTGAAATGTTTAAATATAGGTTTTTCCAAGCTGCTTTAAACTAATTTTCTGAATTTTCCAATTTCATGCAATTTGTGGAACATTTCTTACCAAGTTGCTCATTGCTTCATTGCTTTTTCTCATGTTTTTTAAAGAAGTTACACCAATTTGTTCAAATAGCCGCACACGAAAAGTGATGTCACTCCAGGTTTCAAAGGGTTAACGTTACATTAAGTATAAAACTTGACAATATCATTTGTGGGGTGCTGTTATGTATCATTTAAACAGTTGTATACAGACAGGTTGAAATTATACTGGACACAAAGAAAGATGTCCCTAGTTTTTCTCATCTGTTTGTGATTTTTGTTGGGTGATATTAAGTTACAGTTATTTGTATTTTCATTTACCAAAACTAAAAGAATCTGGTAGCTCCTTTAGGCTCATGATCCAAAAAGTTAATATGAAGCATGTGTTCATCATCTCTCTTTCGTGCTGTGTGTGCATGCCTCTTTTGATTTCTGCATGTGTTCCTCCCCCCTCGCTCTGCACCCAGGTCTGTTTTAACGAGCCAGTCATGGCCTAGTTATCATCAGGCCCGGGCAGGTCTGATTTCTCTGTAAACTCCAGGGACAAGCAGGTCGGGGCGCATCCCCCCCCCCCCACAGCAAATTAGAGACAATCATTCAGTTTTTATAAGGTGGGTGATCGGCTTTCATCTGCCGGGTTTTGCCTGTCAGAGCCCCGGAGGGAAAAAACCCCCCGGTAGCAAAAAAGAAGCTGTGAAAAAAAAAAACAAAAAAAAAAACATTGTGCCGTAACCACATCTAAAGTCTGAAATAACAGAGCTAGGAAAACCATTTCTCCTCTGACTGAGCGTGCGGATGTTTCTGTCAAAACGTTCAGTCGTCAGATCTCGTGAGCTGAAACCACAAGTGATGTTTGAAAGCTCGACATCACCTCGTCCGAAAGAAACCTTTCATCTACATTTTTACCTCTTCTTTCTTTAGCTGTAAGTTAAATCATCCTTACTGCAGGGAATCCTCCTCTCATGAGAGAATTAGTAAGGCCCTGATAAAATATAATCTATAAAAGATAGAAATTACTACAATATAGAGTATTTTTTTCTTGTATACTAATTTCTGTTGAAAAGCCAGATGAAAAGTTGATTACTGTAGTTTTCGGGTGTCAGCCAGACTTTGGCCAGACTTTACAGAAGCACTCTGTATTCTCCAAAAGGAAAACACTGATTAGTTAACCACAACAAAGCAATTATTGTACCCAAAGCATGTTTTCCTAACATTAACCAAGCACGCATTTTAATCCAAGCCATACTCCTTAACCCCTGGGATGTCAGATTATATTCTGTGGTTTAATTTAGAAGATTAGATATGTTTGGTGATTTATTTTTTCGTAATCATCTTTTTGTCGCACTTATTTCTGTTTTTTTGGGGGTTTTTTTTTATCTTACACAACTTAGACATCTCAGGTCATTCTAAGCCAGCCGGGGTGAGGAGGAGAGGGAAGGGTTAAGCAAAAAGTTTAATTTTACTCTGGAGGATCAATACCCGCAAAATTTGGAAATATATAGGCACGTATGGATGAGATGCGGCTATGTATATCTGATTTATAATTGTATACTCTACACAAAACTAAATAAAACCGTAATCACAAAACCATAATGGCTTACTCCACCTCTTGTCGCTGCAATATGGTGGTTTGTAAAGGTCATTTTAGGAGACATCGTCGGCCTGTTGGCACTAATTTTAATCAATTCATACTTTTAAGACGAATATCTGTTAAGGATCTAATTGTTGATGACAGTTAAATGGTGCTTTATCCTGATTAAAAGATTTAGAGGTCACTATTTCAGAATAAAGTCTTTATTATTTGTTGAACTCAATTTGTTTCCTGAGGAATCTTCTTCATGTGCCAAAGTTTGTGTTCAAGCTGACGCTAATAAGAGCCGTCATCTGAGTATTCCAGGTCAAATTCTCGGCGATGTTTTATTCAAATACTATTTTATCAAAACGTCTCAACAGTGTTGATTTTGACTCGTTGGTCGAGGCCGGAGGAGGTTTTTTATCTTTCAGATCATTCACCATCCGCAGATGTCACAGGAAGTTTGAACAGTGGAAGTTTAGGAGAGGATAAAAGGAAGCACTGTAACGCTTCGGCCTCCTCCTCCCTGATCGCTCTCCTCTTTGATCAGCAGCAGAATCGCTTTAATCACCGAGTACAAAGGCTGCATGCAGAAACAGACTTGGTTAATTATTGCTGACACATTACAGGACAGTTATACAACACAGAACTGACAGAACTGAATAGCCTCTGATAAAATGCATTATGGGATAGTCCAGGAAACATTAAAAACCTACTGTATTTCACAGAAATATCACAGAAACATATGCGACTCACTCACTCGCAAAATCAAACAATAAATGGGACGGGGCTTACATGCCAGAATATGCCGCTTAATATCGGAACATCCAGTCATATCCCAATAATAAAATTCACTGGACTGTTCAAGATTTTACGATTTGTCATTCTGGTTTGGGCAGTAAATACGCTGAGAGGATTTAATAGATTCCACAGTGCCTTTCAGGTTTCATGATTGAAACAGCATGTCTGTGAAGAAATGGAAAATGAACACATGCAGCTACGACCAGCAGAGCACATAATAACATGGTAACCATGCTCTGTGTATCAGATCTGCACTTTAGGTTCATGCTTTCTTCCAGAATCAATTGTCAACTTTTTTCATAACTCATAACTTTCATAACTTTTGCTGAAATTCAAAATGATTTTTACCTTTACAGATTTTGTGCATTAAAACATAAGCACTGTACTAAATTATAGCAATAAAATGGGACTACAGTAAATATTTTAGCCATATGGGCTGCTCCTCTTGATTTATTTTAAATGGGATTCAAACACATAAAAACATGTTTCGATAACAACGCAATATTTTGCAAGTTAGTTACATGAACCCTCAAACTGTACAAATTGAAATGTTGAATATAAAATACACCTAATGGAAACACGTCAATTTTGAAAAAAAAGTTTTTATGCTCGCATGAGGTAGTATTTCAGGCAATTTGATAAAGCCATATCTCACAGCACTGCAATGGAAACACTTTTTCGGCTTTTATAGGTTCCATGATGATATGTTAAGTTTCATGACCACATCTAACACAATTGGGACACTAACACTATCACCTAACAAAAATCTGTCCACAAACAGACAGACAGACGTATAAGCGCCTGTTAAAGTACTTAAAAAATGGCTTCTGAGTTAGTTCCTGCTACAAAAGGTGTCTCCAGGATGACATTTTGCCATGATGACGCACACACACAAAGACTAACAAGGTGGGTAAAAGGTAACATTAATAATCCATAATGTTTCTCTCTGTGATAAATCCAGCAGTTCACATTGAGCACAGCGTCTACTGATCACACACACAAACAGAACCAGGAGCCCTGCAGAAAACTGGCACGCTGCAGCGCTGCTCATCTCCAGTTCAATCTGCAAAATGTCCAACACAGTTTGTTTGAAAGCCACGGCTTCATTTAGATCTCCTCTCTGTGGTTTTATTTTATTTCCAAATGCAGAAGAAGCAGCAGCTGCTTCAGAGACTCCCTGAGACACAGATATGAGTGACTGTTCTGAGGTCAGTCTGGATTCGTATTATCGTGTAAGGTTTGGTGACTGCGCTCTGTCAAAACATGTTGTGTGTGGGCTTCGACAACTAAAAGGAGACAAAATCTCTGAAAACACTTGTTATGTGTGGAATCTCAAACAATACCAAGCGTTGAATTGTGTGTTCCCCGCCGCATGTTTTCTAACAGCTGCGGTTCAAGATTACACCCAAGGACTGAACCACTCCATTAAAATTACAACCCAAAAGTACATTTCAGCTGTTACGCATGCATGAAAATTTTACTGAGAATTTGGGCACATGAATAACACAAGTTTGACTGGTGGAGCTTACTGACCCCTTTTCAACAAAATAGTCCCAGGAGTGCCAGGAGCTAAACTCAGGAAATAAATCAGGAGCTAAAAATTCATTTTGGACAAACCTTTTTGGAGAGAAGATTCAGGCAAAGTAGACTGAAGGTGGTATTTTTGAACGTGACAAGACGAGCTGAACCCCTCACCTCTTTCTGGTAAATTAGCAATAATGTTTACTTTTTTATAACATTTGTAAAAGCACTATTTGGGAGCCAAATTGTTTAAATGTCACATTACAAAAAAATTCCCATCTCAACAGGGAGCAACATCTACAGTAGGTAAAACACTGACGAAGAATTAAACCTCACATATCCCACTTCAAATCAGAATTACTGCCTCACAGTTGTATGTCTCCAGAAGTCAAAATACAGTTTACATCTATATCTGTAAAAATGTGGATGTTTCACAAATATCCTCCTCCCAGCAGCCCAAAAAATCAAAAATCACTAATTCAGTTTTTGACCAAACGCCTCCCATTTTGCCTGCGCTACAACATTGACCAGTTGATAATTGCCAAAAAGTGTTTTTACTGATCATTATGATGTCACACTGAAGCTGACCTTTGACCTCTTGGATATAAAATGTCATCATTCCTCATTATACCCTCTTAGATGTTTATGTGACATTTTGTTATAGTTAACATATGGATTCTTGAGTTATGGTCAAAAACATTTTTTGTAATGTCAAAGTGACCTTGACCTTTGACCCCCAAATTCTAATTAGTTCATTCTGGAGTCCAAATGGACGTTTGTGCCAAATATGAGGAAACTCCCTCTAGGCCTTCTTCAGGTACTGCATTCACAAGAATGAGACGGATGTAAGATCCCACTGACCCTTAATTTTTGGTCACCAAACTCAAATCAGTTCATTGTTAAGTTTAAGTGGACGTTTGTGCCAAATTTGAAAAAAACAAAACAAAACAAAACAAAAAAAACCTCAAGACATTCTTGAGGAAACACATTAATGAGAAAGGGACCAACAGACAAACAGGCAACCTGAAAACATAATGCCACTGCTACCATCAGCGCAGAGAAAAAAAAAGTTGACAACTCTCAAATGTAGCAACACTGCCGCTAGAGCGAAAACTTTTGGGGGACAAAAATATATTAATTTTTTATTTTTTCAATTATTGCAAAACAAAGGCACCACTTAGGTAGTGTGTCAATGCTAGTGTGTAACCTAAAGAGTCATTACATCAGTGCACAAAAAATATAAATAGTATAAACTTAAGCCAGGGAGCCATAGTAATCATAATAATTAACAATGTACAGTATATATATATATATATATATATATAAATTCTTATTCTTCAAGTTGCATAGTTTTTTGTCGTCGCTTTTTGCCTTTTTTAGATATATGCAGCAAAGGATCGTGGGTTGGAATCAAACCTGATAAAAGTACATAGCCTTTGTACATGGGGCTCTTGCTCTAACAGGTGAGATACTGAGGTGCCACAAGTTACTTTTTTTTATTTTAAACGGGAAACTTTTAATAGACCCTTAAGATCTTAAGATAACATCTTTACGAGAACGGACAAAAGGACAGACAGGCAACCCAAAACCATAATGCCTCTAACCACTGCTAACCCAGGTGGAGAGGCATTAAAAGCCTATTGGCCAGCTGTCAAATGTGGCAACACGGCCCCTGAAGCAGAAACTTTTCAGAAATACAGACCAGAAACTAAATGTTGTTCCCTCGGTTCAATTTGACATCCTTGGGTGTAGCTGTGTGCATTTGAGGACAAAGAGTCTTTTTTAATTTATTTTAAAACTTCTTAAAACTTCTCTGAAACCTGGACGTGACGACTCACTGCCCTTTTGGTGTGACTTGAATATGAAAACGAAACTTTCTGCGTGCGAACAGGCGGCCCTTTATTCATTTTTGCCCCATCTGTGCATATGACTGCCTGGGTGTCAGCCGAAAAAGTCAACTCGTCTTTCTCCAATCCAAAATCAAGTTTAACTTTTTCGGACTTTTGGAGGTGTCATGGTTTTGTTTTTTTATCAGAAATGCCCGTCTCCATTAAAGCAATGCTCTCAGTGTGATGGCGATGTGGGAATTGAACAGGACAGTCTACAGTCCACGCTCTGTCACTTCGTTCCAGGGTCTCTGTTTGGCTCTGCACCATCTTAACCGTGTGTGTGTGTGTGTGTGTGTGTGTGTGTGTGTGATTCTGAGCAGTCGTCCAGAGTCTCATTGGGGAATACAGACATAAAATGAGGATACGTTTACTGTGTCAGACAAGACTGTGGGTGGAGGAGAGGACAGCCGTGTGCCAGCTCTCTGCATGCTGTCAGGACCTATCTGTGTCACACACAAACACACATGCACACACAAATTAAAATTCTCGACACACGCTACAAAAGCAGATGCACAGACACAGTAATAAAACACACATTCTCAGACATAGACTCATTTCTATGTCACATTTTCAGACACAAGCAAAAACATCACAAAAAAACACTCATCTTCTGTCGCACACTGTACAGACTCTTCCGGACCACACGTGTGACTGCAAAAAAACACACCACCCATCTCCAAAACCGTAACACACATGAGCCCTGACAGTCGTGTCGGTTCTCGTCACACATGACCAGGAACATGACTCAGCTTCTTCTTCGCTTGTTTGTCCACTAAAGTCGCGTCCACACTCAATTCTGTTTCATTTCAAGTCAAAAGAAAGATGCTCTGCTGTCACTGTGTGTTTGTGTTGAGTCCAGTGGAAGTTTTGAAATTGAAACGGTTCATTAGCCCTTAAACAGAGTTCACTTGGTTTTTTCATCAGACACAAACACTGACCTCCAGAGGAAAGTCCTGTTCTGTTTTACCCATACACCTCCACAACTTGCCTGTTTACACTGACTTATGGTTCTTTTGCTACTTTTTCATTAACTACGGTCACGTGATTGGTGATGTGGTGCAGTGTATTTTGTAGGTATATGTACAAACAGTAAATGAGAAAGGTCTGTTTTATCCTATACAACCAATATGAAAACATTCAAGAGTAATTTTGTAGCTGCTATCGAGTCTTGAAAAAACCCCAATATCCATTCCTCTTAAATGTAGGTGGTGTTTTTGTCACTTCATCCAACTCTCCATATATTCCTCTTTATCAACATTGCAGAGGAACACCTGACATCGGGTCAAAATTACAATAATTTTCAATAATTGTACAATCTGAATTCTGCTGAGCATTTAGACAAATTTCACATTTTGCAGGTTTAGCTGACATGATGTGTGCTGACTAAAGGACTCTCTTGGTTACACTGCATTTTGATTGATTGAATAACCATGCGTACAACTGTCTTAATGTCATTTCAAAATTAGAGGAAATTTCAGAGGATACAGACTCATTTCAAATTCATAAAACCCTAACATGTTTCTGTGCTGGCTTTATTATTACCTAAACCAATGAAAACCAGCCTTTCAGAATAAAATCCTACAGCAACTCTGCAAAAAACAAGAGTCGTAGAAACTCACCTTTTGACTGAGTGAACATCACATCTGCTCTTCATCTTATTTCTTCTTCTTTTACAAACAGCATCTAAGAAAAGGAAACATGTCAGAAAGCATCCTCCAAAATACATCCAATACAATGTTTCAGGTAAAACACTGCAATTTGGTGAGTTATCTATTCACCTGAGATGACAACATTACCTATCTCTGAGGTAAATATTGGTTTGAAATTGGTGTAAATGGCAAAAATGCACCATCTACCTGCATATACTGAGTCAAGTGCAGCCGAAAATAAAGCAGAGGAGAAAACAGCAGCTGTTTATCTCAAAGTACAGAGTGGTGTTATTGTGTTTGAATAGGTATTATTATTTTGTCTTGGACAACCAAAGATAGCAGCGGCTGCATTTTCACCTCCCTGTGCTCTGTTTACGCTGATGAGGGGACAGATTTACCTTTTAGTCTGTTTGTGTGCAAAGATTTACTGAGCTAATATATCAGCTGCAGCAGTGCTCAGTGCAGCGAGAAATAATGCAAATACAGCATGAACACACACACACACACACACACACACACACACACACACACGCACACACACACACCTGCATACTTTGTGAGTACACGCTGCTATTCTGCAGAGGTGCTGCTGACAAATGGACCCCTGAAGACAGTAAAGTTAACACACACTTATATTTTACTCCTGTTAACATATTTCACCCCAGAGTTAGATTTGGGCAAAGTAATAATATATTTAAGGCACATATCCTGAAGTCAGACTCCTTGCTGGGATGTTTTATCTTTGGCTTCCTGTACTGCCGTTGGGATTTTTAAAAAAAGGGCAAGTAAAAGAAATAATTAGTGTCAGTATGCAGTTCAAGTGTTCTGTTATCTACAAAAACAAATTCCTATCTTTGACTCAAAAGGGTATACATATTCTGTATACAGAAAAGTATAGAACAAGACATTTATTGAAGTATCTACTGTGAAATATAGTAAGTTTACTTAAATGCTGAGTGACTTTGTACTTACCCTTTACCAATAGCCAGCATTTCAAAGAGAAGTCCATTTACTTTAAAGCTTAAGAGGCAGTTTACATATATAAAAATACTATATTCCCTCTCAGCTGCAGTGCTATTTATCAGTCTATATTGTATTAATGTGAGTTGCCCAGTACTGCAAATATTGGCGGTAGCGCTGTCAGCCTCCTCTCTAACATAATCAAAATCAATGGCACTAGTTTGTGGTGCTCAAGGCGCCAAAAACATACATGTGAAAAACTCAACAGCAATGTCTCTTTCCAGAAATCATGACCCGGTTACTCAAGATAATCCACAGACCTTGTTGTGAACAGTCTCATGTATTCATGGACGAGAGGCTCGTGCTTGGGATAGCACAAGATGAAATCATCAATGGCGTCCTACGCATCTGAGCTGCAACATTAGCTCGCTCTGTGGTGCTAGGTGAGACACAGTAGATGCACGCTTCCTCCTGTGTGGTGTGAAAGTTGGCCGGTGTAGTTTGGTAGAAAGGAAACAGTTATTACATGAAACTGCTCACAACATGTCTGTGGATAAGCTTAAGTAACCAGGTCATGATTTCTGGAAAGAGACATTGCTGGTGAGTTTTTCAAATGGCCCTTTGAGCACCTCAAGGCGAGTGCCATCTCGCTCCATTATATTGGAGAGACGGCAGACGTCTCTACGACTGATATCTCCAACACAATCTCTACTGATAAATAGATTAATTACATGAATCATGACATTCTTCAACACATCCGTGCTCATGGTTAACAACTCAATAAATTCAGAATTTACAATAAAAAAGTAGCACCGTATCTACATGTACATTTTACATAAGTATTTAAAAAAAATATGTTTCAGCCCTATACACATCTACACACATGCACCCATACATTTATAGTCATACACACTATACAACATATACTTATATACAAGAATGCATGCATTTCAAATGACATTAAAAGAACAATATACAACACGTTATACAACCGAAGAACCCCAAAAACTTCAGCTATCAATCTTTTGTTTTACTCAGTTCTGTATTGTATAGTCTGATTGCCAAAGGCAGGGTTGCTACTTTCAACTTGTTAGCTCTGCAGTGGATGTGTGAAAGGTTGTCGAAAAGGCCAAAAAGCAGCTAAAAAAAGGATGGTCAGAACCAATGGTGTGGGACACACCGCAAAAACTATGGGGACAGACAATCACCGACACCTGGACATTGATAGATAGTCGAGCTGCTCTGTTGGGGCCCTGAACATAACTGACAGAGATGATAGACAAAATCACAAAAATGAGACACAAACTGTAATAAAACAGAATTATCCTTTAAGTAAATGACCTGAATACTTCAATATCTCTGCCAGGGAATATTTCACACTGACTTAGGATGAGCACATTTGGCAAAAAATAGGAAACACACACGCTGAGAGTCACACACACTTCCACCCGGCTGTGAAGGCATGTTTATGAATGATGGATTGCCTGGTGGAGGAAGGAGAGAGGAAACGTTGAATATTCATAACACCTTTTGAAGCGGACCTCCTCTGGCTACATCAGACATCAGTCGTATGGTGAAGGTCAAAGGAACGCTGACTCACGTTAAAATGACCACCTCCCCCCCATACACACACCCCCACACACACACACCTCATCTTCCCTTCAATCCACCCATCCATCCCCTCCCCCCGCCTCACTGAGCCTGTCCGCTCAGCATGTGACACATCCCATCTGTAGGCAGACAGCCGCACATAAGATATAGGCTACACACACACACACAAGCCTGCATTCATGCGTTAACACACATGTGTAAAAAATACAACACGAGCCAAAAAATACACACAAAATATTCCAACTCATACATGCACACTAAGAATATGAATGAGAAGAAATGCAAATTTTGAAAATAAAACACGTGCAGCAGCTTTAAAACACACAATCACACACACACAATGCAAACAGGAAGCAACACAAACACACACACACACACACACACACACACACACACACACACACACACACACACACACACACACACACACACACACACAGAAACGTCAGACCCCAACTGCTGCTTCATCACTCAGCCTCGTGTCCCGTTCCGGATTGGGTGGTTCAGTTTGGCAAGTCATGTACCATGAACCGTGATTGGCCGACTCACGGGAGCGTGCTAATCTTGACACGTATTGAACCGGCTGCTGGAGCTCCTGAATACCAACAAGGTGCGAGGTAGAGGGAGCATATGTAACAGCCATGTTTTCATATTACGCTCTACATGATTTTCCCCCTTCCTCTCCCTCTTCCTCTTAATTGGTTTATTAAAGTTATTTAATAATTAAATACACAAGCATCTGAGGCTTAAACAGAAAAACTGCTTTAATTACTGTGCTTCTTACAGATGGAGATGCAAAAAACCCAAGTGCCACTTGTAACTGTTTCCTTAAATGTGAACTAATTCCTTCATTGAGCATAAACAATTCACAAAATCCCAACTCAACCATATGGAGATGGATCCAAAACAAAAAACAGCAGTTTCACAAAAAAATCTCTAAACGTACGTTCTGTATTTTCCAACATGGACCCTATTTTTCCACACCGGTTACAAAAAACTTCAATAAAATCTTGTCTGTTGCAGAGTCTTGTGCATACTCTTAAAAAAAGGCACTAAGACGCCTTTAGTGTTACGTTTGGTATTTGTAAACCTGGTCCCTATTTTTATATGATATGTGTCCAGCTCTTTTGCAGTAACGGCGAAACAAGGTGCAATGTAACCACTTGAGGCTGGTGCGTACCATCAATTTACATCCACTAAAAGTTTTTGTCACTTACAGGCTCAGATAGTTAAAATAACCTCCTGACAACACCATGGAAAGGATTCCCACAGAGATAAAGCTTTTTGTTGAAGAGTATGATCCTTTTTGTTTAAACAGAAACAGCCCCAAAAATTGACATCGCCAAACCCACCATACTCAATGTAAACAGGAAGTCATTTTTGTGTGTATTGAGCCAGCATATTTTCACATCTAACTGGATGAATTAAGCATTTATTTCAACCAAAGCAGAGCTGGTGTTTGCTGGAAAAACTTTTTATTTCGCTTGTGTCGACTTTAAATAAAGCGTGTTTTACAATAATAAAATTCCTGTTTCTTCATGAGGAGGTTGGTGGAATTAACAATAATACTTTTGGAGTTGTTTATTATTAAACAAAGGGTCTTACTCCTTTTGTTAAAACGTCTATCTCTGAAGGGATCCATAATGTTGTCAGACACTCAGAATAACAATCTGAGCCTGTCAGTGGCAAAAAGAAACACTTTTAGTGGACTTAAATTGACATTTCGAACATACCCTGAGTGGTTACATTGCAGCCCTCTCACCGAATACTGGGCCGATTTACAAAATTGTTGTTCCCATTAGTAACTTAGATACAAAAACATAAGATAATGAGAGTCCAGTTTGTAAAAAACTTCCTCTTTTACCCAATGCCCTTACTCACTCTTTTCCTGTGCTTTAAAAGGCATCACAAAGTCTTTATCAACAGATGGAGTTTGCTTCATTAAATATGTAACCACTGGATCTGTTTGAAAACTGAAGAAAAGAGATATCAAGAGGAAAGTTTGGCTGTGCCTGAAGCTAAATGCTTGGAAATGTTATCGCACTAATATTGGCTCTGAAAGTTTTCATGTACTTTATCACATAAAAACACCAAACGTTTCCTTGCAGCTCTTCAGGTGTTGAGATAAACTTGACTTTCTTATTCCATGTTTTTTGTTGTTTTTATCCCCTTGATTGTTGATCAGAATAAGAAACAGGCTCTTGCACACCCACACAGGTGTTTTGAGTTATTTTGGTTGATTAGAGTGCTGCTCAGGTTCAGCTGGGTGGAGCGAAGAGTCCCACACATCACTGAAGAACAAGCTCTAATCAGCCAAAATAACTCAAAACACCTGTGTGGGTGGGAGGTAATGATGAGGTCCCTCTGGGCTCAGGTGATATTCGAGTTGACTAAACTTTCTTCTTTTTTAAAAAAAATCGGTAATGAAAATAGTTGTGTGCCTGGTGGTCTGTGTTTTGCATGCTAATTGTGGTCATAACTAACCTGACGCAGCAGATGGTTTGTTACACGGGACCATCTGAGGAGCCGTCATTAGAGACGGTTTAGAAAAGGGCAAAATATTGGCAGGTGAGAGAGGAGGGAGAAGAGCCAAAAAGCATCTTCTCCACTGAAAAAAGCCTTCGGTACTGTTCTTTGCTCTTGTTTCAATTAAGAAATACTCTCTAGTTCTGCTATAACTGATACTATCACCATTAACCTCCTTAGGAACCGTCATTGTTGTTTTGAACAAATAGTCACCTCTGTGTCGTCACACACGCCTGTTTATGGGACACTGATCACTAGTGGTTTAGATACAGTCCACATTTATGGAAACGTCCACAAAACATCACATGCTTTTACGCCGGGGGAGAAAAAAAAACATTCACCACCA
Source organism: Plectropomus leopardus (assembly GCF_008729295.1). Lineage (NCBI taxonomy): Eukaryota > Metazoa > Chordata > Actinopteri > Perciformes > Serranidae > Plectropomus > Plectropomus leopardus. The sequence goes on along the minus strand of NC_056476.1, from coordinate 4,023,524 downwards.
TGCTGAAGAGTTGTGGGGCTTTCTGTGCATCAAATGCACCTAAAAATCCAGACTTAGTGTTTTTTCCACACCTATTTTCTCATGCCTTATGTTCTTTTTTTTAAAAAAACTGGTCCAATATTGAGCACAAGAGATGTAGCTGACAGGGCCAGGCTTGAATGTAAATGCTAAGTGTATGTTCAAACTTTCATTTTACATCCAATAAAGTGCTTGTTTTTGCCTTTGACAGGCTCAAATTTAATATATTCGCCGTTATGCCACCTCGCCATTCTGCATATAACGTCTGATCACGGAAAGACGGGGCAGAGTGGTCTCGCCTCTGAGTCGGGACAGAAGTCAGTAACAGCCCTGAAATGAGGTCTGTGTATAACGGAAAGCCAGAAGGAAACCATGGGCAACACGGGTTTGACATTTTGACAACGTGTTTATGCATATGACCCACCGCTGGAGATTTAAAAAGCAGTAGATAGCATATCGGCTAATTCAAAGAAGAAGAGCAGTGGCCGTAAAATGTCTGCAAACTGTGAAAAAATGAGATTCAGGAGCTCCTTACCCTCCGAGCAGAGCACGTAATCAGATAACAGAGAAGGTTAACGATGTCACTGACATGTTATGCCTTTGTTATTGTTTAGAAAGCGCTACTGATGCGTGTATTATTTGTCATGCTAGAGGCAGACGCCTGTGTGTTTAACGTCACGCCCGTCATGGCACTTTTGATTGAAGGATGCTGTGATGCAGTGTATGATCACACACTGGAGCGTCATGATGCCGCCATCGTTTGAAAAGCACAGGGGCAGTATTAAAGGGGTGTCCTCAAAAATAAAGCTAAATATACTCAATAAAGTTTTACGTTTTGGTGATAAACAATAAGACTTTGGGTTCAGTAAACAGATTTTTTTAGCCAATACTAAAGTCTAAGTTCACCTGCGTGTGTGTGCTACCATGAGCATAAGTGTGTGTATGTTCGAGACAGACAGCCACATTAAAACGACAGCACCTTACTCAGCACACCGGTTTTCCTCCAACAAATTCAATTTGACGCTTCCTCAGCAGAGCATGATGTTCTCAGATGCATTCGGCGGTGCCATCTGTGACAGAGCGCGCGCCGCACGTTTTTTTTCTCGGCTCTACCGTTCCCACGGCTCGTCTTCTGAGGCCTCAGATGTACCGCCGGCTCAGCCTCACATACGAGAGGAGAGAAAAAGGGGAGAGCTGAGGAGATGTCAGCGGATCTAATTTGACTTAGGGACAAGTTTCCTCCCTGGGGGAAAAAACAGAAACCAGCCTGCCAGTCTGTCAGTCGCCCTGGAGCTCCGCTCCAGCGCCTCTGAAGTGATGCGGTGTGTCTGCAGAATATTAGAGCGTCCTCTCTGAAAAAAGTGGCTTCAACCTCACAGTTCAGGGCTCACTTTCATTAAGTGAAGTCAGAGCAGAGTATTGATTGCCTGAAAGTCAGGGCAGTCAGTGTCTTTTCCTGCCAGCATGATGGAAGTCGATGACAGATACAAAGACAATTTAAACCAACAAGTCAATTTTGAACATTGGTGGTTTTCATATTTAGCTGTTCAGTTATTTCTGCAATTAGGTCTAAATGTTTAAATACACCAGTGCTTCTAGTCTCCCTGCCTTTAAAAGCTTCTAATCAAGCCCAAAAAAATATTATTCCCATTTAGTCTTGCTAAAAGCTAACAAGCCTTTCGCTCAGATTCATTTTGCTCAAATCTGTTTTCCCCTGATAGTGATAAATTATAGTTGTAGATAAAAATTATTCAAGTACCGTTACTTGGTGTTTACTTATTTTTAAAGATTTTTTTTTGGCTTTTGCTTTTATTTTATAGGACAGATTGAGCGTGAAGAGAGAGGGAGGGGATAACATGCAGCAAAGGGCTGCAGGTTGGAGTCGAACCTGTGGTGAGGTCACAGCTTCTGTGCACGGGCGCCCCATGATCAGGGTACACTTTAAGGCTTTCTAGCAACATATAGCATATTAGCATGTTAATGTGCAAACAATGGTGACTGATTGTTTACATGTTTACGTGCATTTGGGGAATTATGCTAATGGAAAAATTTCCACTTGCATCTGTCTCACCTAAGCAGACTTCCTTCTCAACGTTCAAACAGTGCGAGCAACCTTGCAGAGAGTACTCAGGGTACAGACAGAGCAGCAGAACATCAGGCGCAGTGAAAGTACAACCTAATCTAACTGTACTGGGTCTGAAAGTTTGCATTCACTCGCTTCTCCAGCAGCTGCTCCTCTCATACATAAATCTGATCAAATCAATTATCCATTCCGCAACTGAAACGACACAAAGTGCTACTGAGGAAAAAGTGACTCACGAAGAGATCCGCCTACGCTGCATTCACAGACTTGCAGAAACATCCAAATTTAGAGAGGGGACGAAGAAAGATTAAAAAAAAGAAACACACAGCTTATCATGATGTAACCTGTGATTTACACCCTAAACTCAAAACACAGCTGAGCCCAAGTCCAGCTGAGATTTATAAAATGCAGCTTAGAGTGAAATTTGACAACATTGAGCCACTTCTGACAGCACATGCACGCATTGAAGTAACTGATAGAATTACATTTCACAGGAACTTTATTGTATTGATTTTATGTGAGAAATAAATTGTGTTATAACTGACTTTGCCCTAAAAATGGCCATCACAAAAAGGATAAACCCTTTCAGGTTTAGATTACAACAGCCTCTCCTCTAGCATCACTCAAACTATTTTGGTGGTAAAAAAGGGAGATGGGGGTGTTAATCCCTTAATTTTGTTTGTTGCAACTAACTGTGGGTCATGCTTACTTTGCACTCACCACTTTCACTGTATGCGAGTTTAGGAAATGTGGTAAAACAACGTAATATAGCAAGCTATCCCAGAAGTAGATCTTTATAATGTTAGTTACAATAGCTAAAAGAGCTAATTTGTGTTTACTTTTTAGATGGACTCCAAAAATGTTTTTTTTTAATTTATGTAAAAATCAGGTTCACTTGGAAAGCTTGCAAATGCTTGTCCTTACATGCGTTTTTTGAGGTGGCAGGTGTGAATTGACCCACAGTCAGAGTGAAAACAGATGCAATTTTAGTTTTCTCTAAATTCAACAATATTCTGTATAATTTGTGTGTGTATGGAGCATCACAGCCTCACAGGGCTGTTGCTGTGGCTTTATCCGCATATAAATCCATCTGTTTCTAGTCCCTGTAAAGACACCATGTTACTCATTATGATCTTTTCATTTAGTTTGTTTATCCACTTAAAGCCACCGCAGGATGATTCACACTGAGCCCGACTATTTTATTGGTTGATTAATTCTGTCCATGACTTCTAATTACAAGGTCAGTGTGCATGTCAGTCCAGCCTCTGCTGTAAATTATAAATCAACAATTATCAAATCAGACACTACGTGGAGTATAAATGCAGGTGCATGGAAAACAAACATTATTACTCTTTAATTAAGCATCTGACTAATGCGAGTCTTAATTCACGAACATCATCTGGGCTTTAAAATCTTTTACCGGCTCACCTGTTGTTCATTAGCGAGGTGGATTTTTACAAGAGTGCACAGATAATGAGCGTACAGCCTTCAGCCCAGCTCCCCCACTTCTGTCTCCTTCATACACCAGAGGAGGTGAGTATTATGTACAAAAAATTGAAAGTTGAAACCCGGGGTGGAGCATAACTAAGTACTTTACTACTTCGACAACTACTTACTATGACAATTCTAAAGAATACTTATATTTTACTTGAGCATTTACATTTTATCCTACTTCATACTTCTACTACTATTACATTTTGGAGGCAAATAATGTGCTTTTTTTAACTTTACTACTTTGAGTTTAAGGCTGTTGTTTGTTACTTTAGATCATTGATATAATAGAATAATAAAGTATGATGGACTTTAAGCTACCCAAGAGTATATGACGTATTAAAACTAGCTCCGTCTTTACCAGCTGCAACATTTAGGTGAGGAACACATTAATTAATTCATAATCATAATCCTGTCATTAATAACCATTATTCTGAAGTAGGTCATCATGAGCACTTTTACTTTTGGTACTTTTGTAATATTTTAATTCTAATACTTTTTACTACTTTTTCTCCATTAAGTCTACTTTTACTACACTTAATGACAGATCTGGATACTTTCACCACTAGTTGAAACACATTAAATTCATAACAAAGCAGATTATTGCAGATTACTTGTCGTTCCTAAATTGTTTTGTTGACCTTAAACCAAAGCAACATATTAAAATCTGACAATCTAGGCCTATAATTCTTCATAGCTTTATCTCTATGCCTGTTAAAGCAAAAAAACAACAATATATCAACAGTATGGATCATTCTCTCTATTATTCTCACTTTAAAAATCATCCTCAAACTTTATTTTTTTCGGGATTTAAAGTGGCTAAGTTTTCGGAAGCTTGAAATCACATTTTGTAACTTTTAAACTACAAAACCACCCTTTCAAATACTTAAAATAACTGCAAAAGAAGATTGAATTAGAGTTGTGACAAATGGAGCAACAAAGGAACAATCGGCTCTGTTATGCTGTTATGAGAATTATGTTTTCAAAGAGTTAGCAAATTACCCTCTTAGCTGCAAAATGGAGCCTCTATTATCTCCATTTAGTGTGTCGCACGCTCCATTTCAGACAAAGAGAAGGAGGGAACGGAGATGGAGAGAAAGGGAGGAGGGAAGAGAGAAAGAGAGAGATTAAACGGACCATTAGACCAAAATGACTCCTGTGAAGAGGGATCAGAAAACAAACAGGGCTTTAGAGAGCTGCTGGCAGCGTTAGCGGAGGCAATTACCATCATTATTATTGTGATCATGTTTACAGTGATTATTTGCTGCCTACTTACTGCCTCACCGTGATACAGCACAACTGATGAGGGAAGGAGGTGCTGTAAATTTTGGGGAACAGTTAGAGATTCATTGAGAAGGAGCTGAAGTGGGACACATCACACTAAACACCTCAATCTGTGAGCAAGAATGTTAAAAGGATGAAAAGAGAGTTAATGTTTTATGGGTATTTTCACTTTGATCAGGGTTAAATGAAAGTTTGATCGTTGTTTGTATACAAGCTTGTTTGTCTGCAGCAGACACGATGCTGTTTTCCTGATCAGGAGAATCAGATGAAAAGATTCTGACCTCAGGGGGGCTGCATGATAAATAAAGGATAAAGGCATGGTTCACCCAAAAATGAAAATTCTGTCATTATGTACTCACCCTCACGCCGATGGAAAGTCGGGTGAAGTTTTCTAGTCTACAAAACACTGCTGGAGTTTCACAGGGAAAATTTGATGACTGAATTTTCATTTTTGGTCGAACTATCCCTTTAAAGACAAAGTAAGTAAGTCGACTTTATTTCTATTGCACAACCAGATTGAGAGGGTGCACGTAAAATACAGTACTATGAAAAATCAAAAAACTGCAGGGGAGGGTTAACCAAAGAGCAAAATGAAAAGAACATAAAACCATTAGAGTCATGCATTATTGTCAGCAAAGATTGGTTTGAAAAAGAAGAGAAAGACTGCACTCTTAGAAATAAAGGGGATAACTAGAACCATGTAGGGTTCTTCAGCTTGACTCAATAGAGGAACATTCGGTGCTTCGGTAAAACTTGCAGAACTGCAAATTAGCTCGAAGCTGCACACTGTAGCAGGACGAGGGGAATTACTGAAATTACCAAAGTTTTCGACTTATTCAGATCATTTACCAGTCATCTGAAGTTTGGTTGAAATGTTATCCCAGGTCCAGTTTCTCTTCTGGTTGTCCTAATAAGTTGCTAGCGCTGTAACCACAGATATTCAGAAACAAACTTTACCAGCTAACCTGTATTTTCTTTTTCTGCCTCTGCAATCCCAACTATTTGATTGGCCAAATCCAGGCAGCAACCAACAGAAGTTCAAAATGGGAACTCTCTCTGTGTACAGCAGAGCAACTCTGTGCAGCAAAGCAACTCTGTGCAGCAGAGCAACAAGCAACTCTGTGCAGCAGAGCAACTCAGTACATACACCTGAAGCATTGTTCAAAACCGCTTTCCCTCTGTCGCCTTCCCCTCACTGAAATATCTGGAGGCGGCAAGTTACTGGCTTAAAAGCAAGCATTTCATCAAGAACCTCCTCTTGAGGGTGGCTCCAAAAGTAGAACCAAACTGACAAAATGAAATAATTGAAACAATAAAACCAAAACTTGGTTCTAATTAGGCCTGAGTGCAAAATGCCAAGTACCAAGTACACATACAAAAATAAATAAATAGTTAAAATATGGCAGACCATGTGGCATTGAGTGGCATGAAATGATGGTAAAGATATCAACTATGGAAGAACACAAGTAAGTTAAACGATTCAAGAATTCCCCGATATTAAGAGGGTCCTGACAAAGAACTCGACAGACCATGCAGTAGATAGTAGATGCAGTAGACTTCTGAAATGTGTGGCATGTGACCAGAGAAAACAGAGAAAAAGACAGTGGCGCTCGTGTTTGCTCAAGAGGTAGGAAAACCTACAAATACCAGAATGCATTGTGTCATACCCGACCAATAACACCCCTACTCACAGACACAGACAGATGGATGGATGGACAGATGGACAGAAAGACAGATAGATGGAGTTTTATTCATTTTGTAGTGCGATACATTTTGAAATTCCAAAGTAAAAGTGCCACATTTCTATCTTGAAATGACTTCTAATCTGAAAATCAACATAAAAAACATTGCTTTACAATTTCAGATAATAACTGAAATATTTGAGTTCAGGACATCTCAAACTATGCCCATACTGTGAATCAATTATTTTTACTGTGTCAAAGATTGTTAAACTGTAAAATATCTAATGGTTTAACTGATCTGGCACACTTGACATCAAATTACACTGCGTATGGCCCCAGAGCCAAACTGAGTTTGACACCCCTGATCTACATAAATCTACATACATATTCATACACATTTTCTAGAAAAAAATCACAAATGTTTACATTTTATGCAATTTGGGAATCTTTTAACTGTTTTTATCCTTTATTTAGGTAATGTTATGAAATATTTTGTCGCTCACCGACAAAGAATAGCAGCTCTGCCCCTCAGCCGTCTCCTGACGACGACCTCGTCAGCCGAAGGTGAAAAATATTTCCACAGCAGGTAATTAACTACTTAATGAGAACAAACCCTGGAGCTGCGTTCACCGTAGCCATGGCGACCATAGCCATATTGCTTCGGTGGTGGGAGGGTTTAACAGCACACTCATACACACACACACACACTCACACATGCGCGCAAACACACACACACACAGATGTCAAAGATGGATCTCTATGTTGCCGTGCCATGCTGATGTTGACAAATGAGCGTCTTTAGCTGCGCGGCCTATTAGCTTTGTCCTCCTTTGAATACACGCGTCCAGCCGGTTTCATTTGATTTGTCTGATGTATGGTGGGAGGCTGAAGTGCGTCCAGGCTGGTCGATGTTTAATTTTTTTTTTTCCTCCTTGAATGACTTAATTAACCTTTTTGTGCGGGGTGATAATAGCAGCTCAGGGACCCTCTGCTCTTCCTGCTCTCATCTTCAATATTTCTTTCTATTTCCTGCGATCTCACCGTTCCCTCAGTCTCTTTCTCTTTTTCTTTCTGCCTCCCCTTTCTTCATCTCCCATTCTCCCTGCTCGCCCTCCCCTCGCTTCCCCATTCCCCTTAGTGGTCTTTCTCTGAAAAGCCTGATTGCTCATAATCACTCTCAGTCTGTTTCTGTGACTAATTGGTCTATTAGAGTGGGATGGGGGCCGTATGGTCACCAGGCAGCCTCAGTCGTGGTTTCCAGTATTTGCTTCCTTCCTTCCACTAGTGTGTCACATTTGTGTGATTTAAAGGAGAATGTGCGACACACAACACCGGAGGTGCCAAGTTTTAGAGTTTGAGTGGTGCAGTGGACCCATGAACCCAAAGAATGGCTGGATTTATGGCGTTGTGAAGATTTTAAAAGGTCGCCTGCCGCTGTGTGTTGATGAGACAAAGACAATCCCAGGGCAAAGACAGTAAGCAGGTTTCCATTACAGATTTGAGCTAGACTTGAGCAATATTTTTGAAATGTCGATAGAGCACAATTGCGAGATGACTGTGTTTCCACTGAGTGATGTTGTGCGACTTCTCCTCTGGCTATAACATTGCCAGACACATGGCGATGGATGTTCAAAACATTAGGAGCTTTATTTCTATTGCAGCCGCCGCACCGTCAGTATTTAGGATACGAGGTTTATAGGCGTGTTGTAGAGCGATAATGGAAAAGCAAGCCTCTTAAATGTGGGAGGGGCCACATATGATGAGAGATTTCTTGGAAGTGATAGTCCATGAATTCACAGAGTACTTGTAGATTCAAAACTTCCGGATGATCCGCTCAACTTTTGAAGAGTTATGTGATGCAATAACAGCTCTTGTAGCTTCTGCTGCACCATGAGGGAGCCAGATCCTTCTGACAAGCACACAGCCAAAGCATCATGTGACCTATAAAAGCCCCACCAAAAATATTTCCATTGCAGTTTTGCGAAATATGGCTTTTTTTGACTTGCCTGAAGTACCACTTCATGCGAGCGTGAAAATGTTTCTGTGATAAATGGGCGGTTTTTCAAAAACTGACATGTTTCAATTAGGTGTATTTTATATTCGCAATTTTAATTTGCACAATTTAAGGGTTAATGGAAACCTGCTTAGTTTAACAACAGGAAAAAGTACTCTAGTTAGTGGTTATACTTTGAGGGAACTACATCGATTTTCAAAATTCACACATACTATTTCTGTGGTCTAAGACAGTCCAAAAATGAGTGATCATGAACAACTTTCTACCAAATCCAAAAACTAGAGCACAAAAAATGAATATAAAAAAAATGTATCGCTTCACTTTAGCCTTTAAGTAGCCCTGAATTAACTGCTTTGCATTTCGCTTTGCACTTACGCATTGATGCACCTCTTTAAAATGTAAATTTTATGCGTTTCATACACCATTTTTAGCTTTATTTTTATTAACATATCTCAATGGGCTTTATTTTCCATCTTATGTTATGCATTCTGTGCATTCTGTTGTTATTCTTATAATTTATCTTACTTTTACTGGTATTATCAAGTGGGTTTTATCCATGTGAAGATGTCTTCTATTCTCATCTTATCTTTTTATACATGCGGGTTTCATTATGTCTATGTCTTCTATGTGTTTTGATGTGAAGCACTTGGTGAATGTAATTTCTTTGTTGTAAAGCACGTTGGACAGCACTTCCTGTATGAAAGGTGCTATATAAATAAAGTTTATTATCAACATTATTATTATTATTATTATTATCTATTTTTACTGTTGTGTGTGATGTGTGCTTGCAGTTGAAGCTGCAGTCAGTGTTACTGCTCAGATATTCTGCTCTCACATCACACAGATAATAAGATGTCCGAGGAGAAGTATAGCTCATGCTAAAATACCAGCTTGCATGCAGCTCTCGCTTGCCTGAGTGTGTGTGTGTGTGTGTGTGTGTGTGTGTGTGTGTGTGTGTGTGTGTGTGTGTGTGTGTGTGTGAGAGAGAGTCAGGCGGTGGGGGTGTGAGCAGCTCGGCCGCCTAAACACTTCCCCTCGCATCACATCAGCACGCTAAGCTCTTACATAACCCATACCCTGGGGAGCTCTGCCTCCATGACCCCGACCAGAGAGAGAGAGAGGAGGATGGAGGGAGAGGCAGTGAAATAGGAGATTTTAATACAGAAACAGAGAGAAAGAGATGCAGAAAGAGGGAGACAGAAAGAGAAAGAGGTGGAGACGGAGGAAATGTAAGGAGGGGACATGAAGGAGGAAAATAAATATGGTGAGAAAGGTTGGAAAATGTAGATAATGTACAAAGCTAACAGGTAAAAGTAGAAGAGAGAGACAGAGAAACAGTAGAAAAAGGAAAAAATAGATGGAGAAATCGTAAAGGAAAGGAAATTAAAGGAAAAAATGATTGACAGAGGGGTGGTGAAGAGAGGGAAAAAAAGGACAAAAAGAAGGGATTGTGTGCAAAAAGAGAAAACAATGGAGAATAAAGAAAGATGGGGATAAACACGAGAGGAAGGCAAGGAAGGAGAGAATAGCAGAGAAAGAGAGACTGACGGAGAGGTAGAGGATGTAAAATTATGAAGAAAGCAAAACAGAAGAGAGGGAGAAGGTGCTTACAAAGACAGATGGTGGAGAGGGTGAAAACAGGAATGAAAGGAAGAGAAAATGCTAGAACAGAGAGAAAGAACGGTGGGGAAGAAGGGATGGCAAAAAAGGAGGGGCGAGGGAATGACATTGAAAAGACAAGGTAGGGGGGAGAAAAAGAGCACAAGAGAGATAAGAAGATTAAAAAACTGAGATGAAGGAAAAAAGAAAGGAGAGGGAGATAAATATATAGATATATAGATATATAGATATAGATAGATAGATAGATAGATAGATAGATAGAGAGAGATAGAGAGAGAGAGAGAGAGAGAGAGAGAGAGAGAGAGAGAGAAGGAGAATAACTGAAATACAGAAGAAAGATGTAAAAAAAAGATGGAGGGATGGAGGTAGAGAGGAAGCTGAGGTATCAGTCGCCCCCGTTCTGACCTGCACTGACCTGAGTCCACAGAGCAGCAGGCTGAACGCTGCTGCCGGGGGTTAAACCCCCCCCCCCCCCGACACACACACACACACACACACACACACACACACACACACACACACACACACACACACACACACACACACACACACACACACACAAATAAACACACACTTAGCCAAGCAAGGGAGGGAGCAGACCTCTGCTGCAGGTCATAACCCGACTACGGTATCACTGTCAACACTGATCATCGGCTGTGGGGGGGGTCCTTTTTTCTTCTTTTCTAAAAGAAGAAAAAAGGACAGGAACAGGAAAAGGAAATCACATGACAGATGATGAAAAGGTGTGGCAGATATAGGAGGGAAGAAAGGGAAGATTAGGATTTCTACTAAAAGCCAGATCCCGTCTGTATTTATGACATAAATGTTGGACAAAACCAAATGAAGCACTCAGTGAGTTCACATCGATACAATTAATACAGTAAGTTTAAAAAAATAAATAAATAATAAATTATTTATATTGGAAATTTAACTTTTGTTAGCCTACAAGTTTTTCCTTAATTTGCAGTTAAAAAAAAGATAATTAATCGCAATATAGCACAACATATGTTATCACGATACTCAGCATATCGCAAAGCACTTTAAATTGCAATACAATTGTATTGTGAACAAATTATCATGATATTATTGCATCATGGGGCCTCTGATGATGAGACATGAGACTCTGAGACATTTTTTCCACAGCTTTTTAAAAATATTTTCTCAATATCTACCAATCTCTTGTACTTTGCAGGACATTTCTTGCCTCTTTTCCCATGTTCGTGAAATAAATCACACCAATTTGTTCAGAGTTTAAAGGTTTAATTCCTTCTAAAAGGCATCTTAATGTAGTACAATAAAAGTGATGTCGATCCACAATTCAAAGAGTTAATCTGCATCAGAACACTTTGTATTCGGCACGTGGCACAAACTTTCGACCACGTTTCATTAGAATCTGTTGACAAGTTTCTGAGATATTCTGCTGAGTAATAAAAACACAACCTCCTCGGCAGAAGTAATATTATATGAGCAAAAAGTCCCGGGAAATATCTGTTTCCACACCACAATATTAATCTTGTGTCAATATATTTCCCAGTTGCGGTAAACAAAATTCTGCAAATGGTCAATAACTCTCTGCTCATTACAATCTCTGAGATCAAGAGAGAGAAGAAGAAAAGTTCACTCCTGCTCGACTCCTGCTACATTTGTCATGTCTCCTCCTGCAGAGCTGTCAGCAGTCGGTACAGGAGGAGGAGGAAACAGGAAGAGGTGGTAGCCGGGCAGATTTCCAGAATAAACCCAACAGCACAAACCTCTTAATTGCTGAATAATTTATGGAGTCTTTAAAAAAAACAGAAGCAGGAGTCTGTTATCAACAGGAGCCCCCGGTAATGAGGCTGGGCAGGAGTGTGAGCAGATGGGAGGATTCTCGCATGATAACCGTGTGTGATGCTAACTCACTAATGACTTACTGTAAAGACAGTGTGACGTGTGCCTCAGTGAGTGTGAGTAAGTGTGTGTGTGCGTGTGTGTGTGTGTGTGTGTGTGTGTGTGTGTGTGCGCGCGCGCACTTACACACTTACACAGTCAAGTGTGACATCTGGAGAAACAGAAGTAAGAAAAACCCTCAAAGAAAACTTGCACAGTGAGCCGACACTACAACTTCACACCAACGCACAATCACAAACACACACACACACACACTGAGACACACACATACACATCATGGACAGACAATGACACAACAGACTTGTGGATATCTAAAAGCCCCCCCACCCCTCTGACACAGGAGTGAGAACCCCTGGCTGAAAGAGGCGTAAACCTCAAAGTGGCAGAATTGTCTCCTATTCACCGTTTGCGTTGAGTATTTTTACATCATGTGTTTTCTGCTCTTCTTTGTGGTCTTTTTATTGTATTTTTGTATGTCTTATTGATCATTTTGTGTATCTGTCAATTTGAGTCTTTTCATTTTGTGTGTTTTTGTGGTCGTTGTACATCCCTTCGTGCTCATTTGTATTGACTTGTGTGTTTTCGTGTGTCTTTGTATTTGTTTTGAATCCCTTTGTAGCTTTATTTTACATCTCTATGTGGTGTTTTGCTATCTTTTTGGCTGTTTTGCCCGAATTATAACAATTTTATGATGTAATCTTTTTTGTGTCTTTATATAGTCACACACCTCTGTGGATATTTTGTATTGCTTTGTGTATCTTTGTCGTCATTTTGCATCTCTGTGGTTTTTTGTCTCTTTGTGGTTGTTGTTCTTTTCAGTCATTTTGTGGTTGTTTAGCATTTCTTTGTAGTCACTTTGCATCAGTGTAGCATCTCAATGTTGTTTTTGTCTTTTGGTGTTTTTAGGTGTTTTTGTGGTTGTGTAGTGTCTCTTTGTAGTAGTTTTGGGTTGTTTTTATGATTGTTTTGTGTGTCTTTGCAGTTATTTTGCATCTATTTGTAGTTGCTTTGTGTCTTCCTGTAGTTGTTGAGTGTTGTTTTGCATTGTGTTTTATGTCTTTTTGTGTTTCTTTGTGGTTGCTTTATACCTCTTTCTACCTGATTTGCGTATTGTAGTCTCTATATGTCTTCTTTGTTTGGTCCATGTCTTTGTTACCTTTTTTTTTAATCTCTATGGTATTTTTGTTCTCATTTGTCGTCATTTTTCAGAGGTGTGTAGTTGTTTTCAGTTACTGTATGGTTGTTTTGTATGTCTTTCCAGTTGTTTTGCATCTCTCTGTAGTTGCTTAGCATTTCTTAGTTGTTTGTGTTTTTTGGGGGGCTGTTTCATATTTTTTTGTAGCTGTTTTGCATATTTTTGTACTTGTTTTGTGTCTCTCTGCTGTTACTTTGTGTCTTTTTGTTATTGTTTTGTGTCTCGTTGTAGTTGTTTGATCGTCTTCCCAACTACTCTCTCCCTCTCAAACACACACACACACACACACAAAACCACACACACACTGACAGACACACATAGTCTTTCCTCCATCTGCCCAATGAGAAGTCATGTGTGTTAGTTTGTGTGATATATTGGGCCTTTGTCAATGATGCTTTTTAAGAACAAAGGAAATGGACATGAAACTAAAACTTTGACCCTAGAGAACCAGCACACACACACTCAAGTTTCACACATGCTCTCTGTCTCACACACAGACACACACTCTTTACCCCCCCAATCCGGACAAACACAACACAGAGTGGCACTTGGAGCTAAGTGGTAATTAGCACAGAGAAGCCCGACCTGGACCCACAGCACTGACTCTTTTTAAAGTGTAATTCAAAGGAGATGTGCGGCTAATTATCGAGCCAGCGAGGAGAAACCTGAGGCAACGAGCGAAAACTGGAAGGAAAAAGAGGAGAAAGAGGATCAGAGATAATTTCTCTGCTGCCACATCCAGCTGTCAGCATGTCAGGAAGAGGAGCTTTTTAATGTGTTATTTTTGCCTGTATGATGTATAATTTGTTAAATGACATGAACAACACTGTGATAAGCAAATAAAACATGCCACTAGATGTCATTTCTCTAATAATTTGAGACACTTTTATGTAAATAAATGTTATTTTTGAGTGTGTCAATGGAAGTTGCCAAAATGGTCTTGAAATCATGAAACAAGTGGAAATTAGGATGTACAGAAGTGTCATTCAGCTGGCAGCCATCAAACGCTGGGAATGTTTAAGTATTCAAATGGTAAAGCACTGATGCAAATCAAAGAGCTCATTTAAAGTTGGAAGAGCAAACTGTGTGTTTCCTGTCTGCTTCATCGGGTGCAATTATCAATAAAAGCGATGACACGTGTGATATAAAAGACAGAATACTACATTTCGCTGTAGGTTTATATTATGCATTAATAAATGTGTGTGTGTATATATATATATATATATATATATATATATATATATATTATATATATATATATATATATATATATAAATATATACACACTCACTGGTGTATAATTACCCACAAAAAGCAAAACTGATGGGATCAAATATAAGATTAATACACAAGTTAATAAAATTACAAGAAGAACTTAGAAATTCTAAAAAAAAAAAAGATACAACACCCACCTTTAAGAAACAGCAGTGAAGGAACACTTTTACTAAACTATATATGTCTTTCAAACTGTGATGAAATTGGTTAAAATTGTAATTTTTTTATTATATAACAACAGCCTAGGGGTGGATGATAAATTGAATATACTTGATCTATAGCGGCTTTTTCTACGTGCGATGAATAAGATGACTTACATGTATAAATTGAGTATAAATTGTTTTGCTCAGATTGCAACTATTTGTTCACATCATACTGCAGTTACAATTCAACTTTCTGCGAACGCGAACATCCAACTGTTGACCCCAAGCTACAACAATTAAACGTGTTTACAGCCTGGTGCAAAAAAACAGTTTTGGTGTCTACAGCTCATTTCAACAAATCGACAGATTACATCATGGTGGCTACGTCCATTTTTTAAAACAGCCCATCTGTTTCATAAAGGACACGATCTGCTGTCTACTGTGAGAAAGCCCTGTGTTTGTTTGACCAAACCTCCTCCCTCGGCCAACTCTGTCACTTTTTACACCTCCTCCTAACAAATAGCGAGCAAGCAAACAAAAAAAAAAAATTGTCCAAAAATACTATGAGTAACAACAACATTCAGAGAGTCTATTGAGGTCTGATCAAGCTTACAAAGAGCTTGTTGTAGATTTGAAGATAGTTTGGAGCTGCAAAACCTTGCGAAAATAAAGCCAGGACAGGCTATTTTTCAAAGAAGCGGCATGTCACTCAGCCTCTTCACTGACACACAGAGCAGGGCATCTTCATTGGGAATAACTTCAACAATCGGATATTCACTCATTTGCATCATGTCCAGTTAGAAATCAATGTCATCACAGGTGTTAAGGCCACTGGAGGTATATGGGGCGCATCAATCTGCTTGCACAGACTACTTTTGTAACCTCTTTTTGGACGAGGGCAGGCTGGTCTTACCTTTTTCAATCTAAGTGAATTTACCTTCACTTTTAATCTCTCAATGTCTGTACTGCTGTGTTTTTAAGAAGACTGTGTTTACTGTAAATTGCTGTAATCAGCATATTTTGGATCTGTTGAGGAATAAAGTCTAGGTTAAATGGGTTTAAACTGATCGGCTGCTTTAAAAAAAATCTTGTTATTTCCAACGGAAAATCTCTGAAGACTACACATTTACTAAGCTCACAGCAGACTGTGCTTTATGCCCAAATCCCCTGTGGTACCCAAATTTGGATTAATGAGATTTTCACCTCACGACAGGGATGAGAGACAGCAGGGCAGAAAGAAAAATGGGGGGTGAAAGGCAGGTACGTCCTCTAGACTGATTCCGAATTACCTGCTGCGAGAGAGTCGGCGGCTGTGTAGATAAGAGAAAATGATGATCATTACAGGAGGAGGGAGACGGGGAGGCCGCAGTGTCAGACACATTTCCTCTGTCAGCGATCAGCTCATTAATCTTCCCGTGACCTTCAGAGGAGTAGTCAGTCAGTCACAGACGGGGAGGATTCGGTTTAGCTTTGGTGGCACCCGGGCAAAGGTGCATAACACGATAACATGGGTTCAAATCCTGCCTGTGACCTTTCCTAAATGTCACCCACCTCTCTTTATTACCTGTCAATTTTCCAACAAAAAGAAGACGAATGATGCACTAATATAACAATAAAAAGAAAATATTATTAAGGTTAATTGTTTGAAATGTGGCACTAATTTTATGACTGAACTCTAAACAAAGTCTGTTGGTTTCACTTTTGGTTCAGTTTCAGGCCACAATAGAAAACAGCAAAAGGAAAGAAAATCCCATTTTTTTTTTTTTTTAAATAGTGGCCATTTTGTAATTCAATAATAATGACTTGACTAAAATGCTGTAATTAGTAAAAAAATACTGTACTGTATTAGTAAAAAAAAACCCTCTGAAATCTGGATTGACATCCATTTTCTTGTGATGAATTCAGATGCCTTTCACAAATATTAAATCCTTTAAACCATGAGCATATTTGTTTGATTTCTTTCAAAGACATGAAGAAAAAAGACAAGTGACAACTTAGCACAGAATATCCCCAAAATGGCAAGAAATTGGTAGATTTAGAAAATTAAATATATCCAGAAAACTTTAGTTATAACTGATCATAATTACATATTTAAATATTTGTTACAGAATTATTATAATTTTTAAGCACTTGTTTTCAGGCCATTTCCTACTTTCCTTCTGTTTTTGTTGTTTTTTGGGGGGATTTTTTTTCTGATTTTCCGGTAATTTTCTCAAATTTTCCTTTAAATGTCTGGCAGTCCAGCAAATTTGCTCAAAAAGAACATGGGAAGCAAAGAAAAGTAATAACAAATGAAAAGAGACAAAGCAAAATTAAAAGGAGATAAAGAATGGTAATGGAAATTACAGGAAGAGGAAAAAGATCAAGGAAAAAAATAATAAAGGAAAATAAAGTAAAGACAAAATGACAGAAAAGGACAAGAAAGAGGAAAAGATAAGGAGATCCGGGACAGAAAATAGTAAACGAAGGATAGGAAAGAGGAAAAGGGAAAGTATAGAAAAGAAAAGGGAAAGGACGGGCCAAGAAGTGAAAAGCAAAGGAGAGGAAAAGGACGGGGGGGAAGGTGTAAGACGAGATGTGCTGATGAGTGTTTCTGCTGACAGGTTTGAAGGATGGGTTTTTCTTACGGAGATGAAATTTCTCTCCCCGTCACCGCTGACAGGAGACAGATGAGTCACAACAACAGCTCTGCGGAGAGAACAGCCAGCGGAGCGAATCTCAACAACAACACCAACAGAAAACACCCAAGGTTAACAGCTCTGTGCTGGCATTCCTCCAAACTAATAATATCAAAATATTAGTTCAAACTGTCGGAGCGAAGGAGTCATTCACTGCGCTTTAAATACTCCCATTAGCAAGCAGCCACAGTGCAGAGGTTAGATGTTGCTTTTTTATTTTAATTATCTGGAAGTTTTGAATCCACAATTCCTCTCTGAAATCGTGGACTATCACCTCCCAGAAATCCCTCATGTGTGTCCACTACCATGTTTAAGGGGCTGGCCTTTCCATTATCGCTCCCATAGCACGCCTACCTCCATCTTCAATTACAAATACTGACGTCTATACAATTCAGTTCAATTAAAACACTTCATTTGTCCCCGAGGGGCAATTTGTACAGCCTAGCCCTTTCCTTAACGACAATTACGGAAAACAACAATAAACGGGAATAAAAAATAAATACATACATTTTTAAAAAAGTATATATACGCAGTATATCCAAAAGTATAGCTGTAAATATGAGTATTCTGATGGTGAGAATGGCAATAATAGAGTAGGAGTAGGACAGATAACTGTACACGTGATATGATTGTGACCTAAGAGACATGTTGCAGTGGAAAACCTTAAACCATGAACAAAATAAGATAAAAATAAATAACTGCTTATATTACAGTCTATGACACTGACAACATGAACGCGGAGTACAAACAGAAGGCTTCGTCCGTGCCCCTTTGTATCTGACATTGAGCATAAATGAGCCCTGAGTGGGACTGGAAAGGTGAACTGTTCATGAGCTGAATGCTGATGTAAGAATGTAAGGTTCAGTACCTTGAGATGGTATTAAAGCAATTTTGCATGACAGGGTTTGCTTTACGCTGTTATAAAGTCCAAAAGTCAAACTTTGTTGAGGGGAATATAGATGCAATCATCTCCAAACTTCAAACCATGTTTTTATCTCAAGAAACATCCCGCTTCAATCCATGTTTACGACATTTAGCCTTTCAAAAACAGCATTTTCACTGCAGTCACAAAAGTCTTTGCTCTCTGACTTACTGCACATAAAGGGAAGCAAGCACATGTATCAATGGGGCAGTCTTGCAGTAATTTAACAGCACCATAACACCACATCACGCTCATCAACAGCGACAAGTGACGGCTGCTAGTTAGTGTAAATACAGCATAAGACAAGTGAAAATTTTGACTAGTTGGTGGATGAAAAGTTCAAGGATAACCAGAGTCATTAGGATTCCTCCTCTGGGAACCATAAATGTCTGAGACCTTTCACTGAGGTCCAGTGACCAACACAAAGACAATCCTCTGCATCTTCAGCTATGTTGAAATCTTACTAAAGGGAGCATCATTAGTACTGGGAGCCAACAGCAGCAGTTTCATTATGAGGTTACAAAACCAACACATTACTCATGCCTCACTCATCATGACCTAATGTGTAGAACAATGCACAATGTATCATGAGTTTAAATAGTGAGGCACTAATTGTTCATGGGAGCACTTAATGATCAGTTTAAGAACAATAACCTGATGTTATACATTATTTAATATGCTGAGTGCACAATCTATTATGCATGAATACATGCATCAGATAAGATGACTCATGCAGCAGTTTTGCATTAAACATTCAGGAGTTGTATACCTTTGCTCTTTAAAGAAGGATTTGTCAGTACTTGAGGTTATTGTTAGTGATTACAGAGCTCAATAACATTATTGATGGCAGGACTGGGTTTTAGAAGCTTGACTTTTGGCTTTCTTTGCAGCTGCTGTGCATGACTTTAAGAAGTGATTGCAAGAGGAGTTGCACTGAATACAGTTCTTCTCATGTGTCTGTTTAAATGGAGTGGGATGACAACAGTGCAGGAGTTAGCATTCACAATGCCAAACTCTTAAACCGCCTAAAACCTCTTTGGCCTCGACATGCACTCTCTGAGCGGTTTGGTCACCGGATTAGATGTACAGTGTAATTTTGAGTCTCTGTGCAGAAACACTTCCACACCACACTGTCTTCTTCCTTTTTCCCAGCCTCCTATTCAGCTTGTTTAATCCAGGCCTCGCTGAGGGACATGTGACAGTGCCTGTGTGCATTGTATTACTGGCTACATGTGCGTAGGTAGTTCAGTGTATCTGCATGTTTTTGTATGTATGTACATTGTCTCCTTGCAGTATTGTGGATGTGACCTGATGCATTCTTACAGTACATGTGAGTCTGTATTTTCAGATGAAACCCAGCCAGCGTGCAGTGGCACGTTGAGCTCGGTCATCTCTGTGCGTCTCTGTTCTCTCCACACCCTCCCTGCCCCTTCCTGAATTATTCATCCGTTTGGGTGAAGTAACACACATCTATTATTCATTCTGCCTCCCTGGTGTCAAGCTACCATTGCAGCTACAGCGCTGTGAAACCTGAAGGGAGCGCTGCTTTGGGCTCAAGGATGCCGCTTTAGCTGGCTTACAGTATGCAACACTTTGCAACAGTAACCATTGTGAAGGGGATTTGCATAAATTGAATAGGAATTTAGCAAGTCAATGCTCCTCCAAAAAATGAGCGGTGTTGAAAGAGAAAATGAGTTTAAATCCAAACTGAGATTTTCACCCATTTTCAAATAATTTTATGATGCTTGTTGTGTTTTCTGGCAGTGAAGCTCAGCAGCTCTCTGCTGAGCAGTTATATTTTGGAGGAGGCAGCAGTCTCGCTCCACAGTGACGCCTACACTTGGAAAACGTTTGCTGGCATGAAAGCAGAACTTACTGTTTTATGAAACTGAATTTCTTGGTTGCCCTTAAAACACTTAACTGCAATTAGTAAACCTTGAACAAACATTGAACAAATAAATATGGTGAAAGCTTCTGTCAAAGTTAATGCGGCTTTATCTATATTTTGGCCCTCAGAATGTAAATAAACTCTTCATGTCCATCTAGACTGCTCCTACAGACCAGCAGCTGAGGACAGCAGGTTGGAGGTTGGATGTGTGTGGCTCTCTTGCAGTTTACTGCTGTTTTCAAGGTTAAGAATGAACTTTTAAGGTGAACTTGTCCACCAACTTGATTAAGATATTGAAAAAAAGTGGACAAAAGAAAGTGAAAATTTAGTGCTGTTTTAACTGAACAGGCTGGTGAGGAACATGTGAAATGAGTAAAAGTCCTGGATCAAGCTTTTAAATTAACTTTGTGGCGGTCTAGTAAGCTCCACTTACTAGATTTTAGCTTTCAATGGCATCTCATGACCTTCATCATAGTGATGGGACGACTGATTATTTCAACACTAGTCAGTCCTTTGATTTGATACATGTAAATGTGCCCACGTGCTTCTGCTGTTGGCATTTTCTTTTCTTTTTTTCTCTAATGTATTTACTTCTTGGGAGTCTGGAAGAGGGGTGGGGGATGTGTTTTTAAATTTTGTTTGGCCATAGTAACTCCTCAGTCATCTTCCAGTATGTCTATTCCAGTAGGATTATTGCCCTGCTCCATTGCCCTTAAATTTGGTGATACATGTGTATAGTATATTTTTTTAAGATATTTTTGGGGCATTTTTGCCTTTAATTGATAGGACAGCACAAGTGTGAAAGGAAACGAGAGAGGGGGCGACATGCAGCAAAGGGCCAAGGTCGGAATCGAACCCGCGGCTGCTGCAGCGAGGATACAACCTTTATACATGGGGGCCTGCTCTATCCAGAGTTATAGGTCCCTTGTTCTCCCTGGCTGGTGATGTTCAGCTCTGACCCTGTACAAAGCTGCGGAGGATACAGTTGCTCCATCAAAGGGTCAAACTCAGAACAAGCCATAAGCTGACAACAGAAAGCTCCAGTGTTGCTCCGACCATGACAAAAAGAGAAGACAGCATAAATAAAAGAGCTATACACACACAAGTAGAGGTGTATTTTTCAAATGTGTTGTTCCAGGCTGCCCGGCCCGAGAGATGACAGGCCGCTTCACATTTTTATCCAGTAACAACGCCGAGGGGGATCAGCAGAGGGTGACAAAAACTGAACGCTGCCCCACAAACTTGCACAATAAAGCTGGTGAGCTCCAGAGTGTTGCCATATCTTACTCCATTAATGCTGACTGCATACTGCTATACAGAGAAATTCAGAAACTCAACTGTCCTCTGGCTCCCAAAAGTAGTCCAAAGCTTTACACAGCCTCCTTCAGAGAAACACTGCAACATGTCTCACAGGATCTTCCTCAGCAGATGGAGATACCAAGTTGTCAACGAACTGTAGATTCTCAAATTTCCTTTTTTTATTTTCTGAATACTTCAAGGAATTCAGTTTACAAATTGTGGGCATCTTGTTCTTGGCAGATGACAAACACCGTGCCAACACCTTGAGCCCCAGAGCTTCACCGTAAGATGAGTGAGGTTTGCGTTCGGGGTGCTGCATACACCAACAAAGAAATGTCTCGAGTAACGGGTGGATAAAATGATCATTCCTGTCACTGTGTGTGTGAAAGGCAAACAATGAAATAGCATTTGTCCGCTGCAGAAAAAGAAGGAAGAAAAAAAGAATATCCAAATGCCTACATTTGAAAAACGAATACCTATCCAAGCAACAAGTACTCAAATAGCCGAATATTTGGGTCCAGCCCTGTATTTGGAACGACACTGGCCTCAAGCTGACCCAAGAGCTGCTATTGGATCTGAATCTGACTGTATGAGCTCAAGTCCACAACCCTAAAACAAAGTCATATCTAGCAGTAATACGTTGAGCCACAGTTGGCCCAAATCTGTAGCTTACTCAAGGGCTTCCTCTTATACTATTTAATATATATTTCATTAAATAGATAATTCATTTTATTCTAATATGCTGCTGCTTAATTTAGCAGATTTTTCTTTTGTTTTTACAATGCAATGTTAGTTTTTCATACTTTTACAATGCAGCTTCTTTTAATAATAATTCTGATGCAAATCAGACATCTCAACATAAGTGCTCTCCATCAAACTACAGCCAAAATAGTCTTATACTCTCGTCTTGTGTTTCCTATTTTAGCCTCGGGATTATGCAGGGATTGTGCTCGTATCAGACTTGTTTTTTTGCAAATTACCTACTTTTCAAAGCTAAAGGTTTTTTATAGAAGGGAAAACAATAAGTTTTTCTAAACAATACGTTTTTCCATCATAATGGCACATATTATTAAAATTAAACAGTGGGATTTTAGCAGTTTTAGTTAGAAGAGCCCAGGAGCAATGAAACACTCAGCGTCTAAATGGCTGTGTAAACTTTCAGCGCAGGTAAGAAGACAAAGAAAAAAAGACAACAGTTGTGAGTGTTTTTGCTTATTTGCCAGCAGGGAGATGTTACTCTGCAGCTTCAATAAAATCCCCCGCTGCTCTCACCACCCCACTCAATCACTCACACACACACACACACACACACACACACACACACACACACACACGCGCACACACACGCACACACGCACACACGCACGCACACACGCACACACGCTGCTCCCCTGGGGAAGATCCAGCAGGTTCAGTGCACATTTCCATGATAAGAGTTGAGATGACAGCCGTGGGCGCGTAAACGGCTTCTGTTTGCTGCGAAACATCAATCACGCACAATAGCTGCCTCCCAGGTGGCAGTGACCTCAGGTGACCCCACAGCTCCTCCACACTTCCTCCTGGATACTTCCTGTGTGTGTTTTTGTACATGTGGTATTTACACTGAAAGGCGTAAGTCTGACTGCTGCTCTCAGACACAAACTCACGTCCAGTATGTTTATTTAGCTTTATCTGCATGGTCAGATTTACTCCGGGCGTCAGAATACCGACACTGACAAAAGATGCATCTAGATTTCGTCTCGATAGAAATCCAGGAGCAGAAAATTGCTTCCAGCCACAGGCCAAATGCTGTAAAATTCTCCCAGTGACTGTGGCAGCTAATCAACCCGTCTCTATTTTTTACTTGTTAAAGCTTTTATTGTGGAGTTTTGCTTGTTGATGGCCCCCAAATGCAGCAAGAGCATCTGGCAAAGTAAAAGTTTAGTCTGGGAAAGTTAAGATGCTCTGAGGCTCAGTAAAGACGGTAATTGGAGGTAAGGCGGTAAATGTTCTGAAGCATAAACCGTAAATTACATTAAATCCCAACTGAGTGTCTTATATTACTGCTTATAGCTTGTTTATACTGCTCGAACTTTTTCAAGAACCAGGGAATTATTTTTTAGTCTTTACTTTGCTCATGTCTTCTGTTTTATCAACAAACACGTCGCAAACATTAAGAGGGAAAAAGAAAGCACCTCAAACAACAAGAATCACATGTAATTAAGTGCCATATGCTTGTGTTATTGTTTTAGAGCTACAGTATATGCAATTACAGATCCACCACCAGGAGGGCTTTGGAGGGTCATCTCAGGAACTGAGTGCTTGACTTCAATAAGGTTATTTATGATGGCTTGAAAGAATTCATTTCGATTATTATTACTATAGTATATTTACCCTAAACTTGAATTGCTAAAATAAATAATGATTTTTAAAAAAAGATAAGATGATAAGGAGAGAAACAATTCAGGTGCCTGGAATACAGATGACCGTTAATTTTGCTGACATCTGTTAACTGACCAGTTAATTTTTAAGGAAAAAAACTGCAAAAAAGACAAAAGAGGATTTGTCCTTTAAGTCAGACGCTCACAATACCACTTTTTACAGAGATCATACTACAGAGCCGCTACAGAGTCTTCTTTGAGCTATCTTTGTGTTTTTAAACAGAATCAAATAGCTACTCTTGTGACTTTACTATGAATTAAAACTTCACATGAAATTCATCATATCTTCAATTCATGATCACTTACTTCTGAGATGATCAAGATGTGATGAGACTGATGTTTTTTTCTTTTAAAGTTATTTATTGAAAACTGAACACCTATATGAGACATACAACAGGGAGTTGGGGAATGAAAAAAAGTCTAATTTATCCATTTTGTTTCTCGATTTTCTTGCCTGAATATTCACTGTCTTGAGCCGTCTTGGTGCGTTTATCTCGCTTCACCTGTTTCTATCATCTTTGTGTTTTTTTTTCTCCTTTCGTTCTTTGGGGTGAGGCACTTTTTAAAAGTCCTGTGGGGTTTCTCTGTATCACCCACACGGTTTGTAATTATTTTTTCAGCCCTCTTTTCATCATCTCTGTGTAGAATTGAACTCATCCTGAACTCTATTCATGACAGACAACAGCGTCAGGTCTATTCATGACCCGACACCCTCCACCATCAGCAACAATGCTTTTGATCAGATAAGGCGGTTCACTGGTATGGCTGGATCATTTAACGCCTGCACAGTATTACAGTTTTCTGAGGGTATTGTTGTTTCCAGAGATATTAGGTGTCTCCGGGTGTGTGTGAAGTGATTCTATAGAAAGATGAGTCACTCCTCAGAGCGGCAGGAAATCTGACACTGAGGAGGCACTTACGTCAGATGATGTACGCTGAGTCTTAACACGCAATCATTTTTCATGTTGGGGCAAAAGATGTTATCAAAAAGAGTTTTTTTACATATCGTTAATGACGATCTTCCAGTGAAAGGAATGCTAGGAGGAATTTTCCCTCAAAAACAATATACAGACTCTCAAATATCATTTATTACTCACTGGAAGTGTGTGGCAGTGTATTGATCTGCAGAGACTTATTTTGGTCTTATTTTGCATGTCTGGGAATTTTTCTGTAAACAGCGTGCAAGTTGGGATCTTATCCAAGAGCTACAGGTAGCTACAAAAATCGAGGTCACTGCACCAAAAAATGCTAATAAATGGCAAAATGCCAAGCAGACAAATCTTGCTCCAAAATGAAAGTGAATCCAAAGGTGGCCGTCACTTTCTCTGGGGATATTTTTGTACAAACAATAACCAACCGTTCCTGCTTAATGGTCCATTTAATGCATATAAAAGTGTAAGGGTTTTAAGTTGTTTTTCTCTAATTGTTTGTTAGTTCAATGTTGGACAAAAAAAAAAATAAATAAAAATAAAAAACTGAATAATTGAACAGTGGAGAGTTTTTATTTTAGCTTTTTCCTCCTGCTCAATAAAAAACGACTTTAAAATCTCCATTATACACTGATCTGACAAACAAAAACTACAATTTAAGAGAACTGAATTCAGTTTTCCAATTCCTAATTGTCATTTTTGTTTTAATTGAAAACTGAACTGAAAAGTGTTACACAGACCTGTCGCATACCTTTAAAGATTTAGTTTTCTTAAAAGTAGATGTAAAACTTTTTGTAAATTAATAGTTTATCATTTCATTGATATACTGTATCAAAATAGTGCTGATGTATTGAATATGTAAAATTTTCTATTTAGTGAGAGCATAATTCAAGTTTTGATAAGATATTTTTTGGTGTCTGGACATCTGCAAATTTCTCTGTTTGAATTAAACCCATTAAAGCTATAATACTTTACAACATTAGGAAAATGTTTTATAGCTATAAAGTTAATCTTCTACATTTTACAGTACATATCCCTTTAGAAAAGTATTAAATGAGATCTGATTAAAGTTTAATGACCCAAGTGGGGAAATTGGATAAAACTTCCAAGGACTACCTGTGCCTTAATTTGTTTAAATTTTGTCCAACTGGCTTCAACTGTAACTTTCTTTTCAATGATAATTAACTGAGGCTCATCTTTCGTGATTTCCTAACCTTTAACTTGTTAAACTCTGGTCATGGAAAAGTCAGGCTGATAAAATAAATAAATAAATAAGTCCCATGATTCAATTACCATGATCGGCTCATTTGAAGTACGCCTGAATTGGTCCTATTAAAAGATCATTAGACGGCGTAAAAATGTCATGCGTAAGCCTCGAGCTGTCTCAGGGAATTATTGTCCCTTCATACAACGCCAACATTTGAACCCGACTTAAAACAAGAAGACGCTTCGGGCCTTTTGGAACAGAGAGATTTTAGAAAACTATTAAATTACACTCCGTATGACCCTCCACCAGTGTCCCTTTTAAAGTTGACTTTTCTCCTAACACGGCCCGGGAAATAATTTCATGGTTTATGATGCTATGTAATTGTGCTGTCAGGTCAGCTTTCTGAGGCCCCCTCTCAGTTTTCCACCCACCCCTTCTCGCCTGCTCGCTCTCCTCTCCCCGAGGGCCGACTGTACCTACGCAGCTTTCCGGTATTTGCCAGCTCCTCAACCCCCCTTCAAAGTTTTACAGAAACTCAATCTTCCTCTGACACCAAACTTTTACAGTAACCTTTACAGTGCAGCTGAGGGACAGAGGAAGGAATAAAAATAAAGTTGGCTGTTTAGTTTTGCGGTGTTTGTGACCTCGCTGCCCTTCCTCAGTGAGAGGGAGCCACAGGCGCAAGGATTCCCTCCGCCTCTGAAAAATGTCCTTTATGCAAGATGATTAAAACAGGAGTCACAAGGTGTTTTGAGCTGAGCTAGATTTTTTTTTTTCTTATTTCGGCTTGAAGCATGACTCCGAGGAGAAATTTAAAAAGAGAGTCCTTCTCCTCTTCCTCCTTCCCTTAACTTCCTCTCTTCTCCTCCACTTTCCTGTTTCCGCCACTACAAAGAAGCTGTTTTAGTTCCTGGGGTGTTTTTTCTTGTCTCTCTTTCGCCTTACATCCTTCTTCACATCTTTTCGCTCCTCTTACCCTCACCTTTATCTTGCTTCGTTGCCTTCTATCCCTCCCTCTCTACTCTTTCTTTTTCTAGCATCCCTCTATTCTCCAGTCCCTCACAACTTTTGAATATCTGCTCATTTTAATTTTTTTCCACCTTTTTTTCTTACTTCTCTATTCTTCCAAAGTCTTGTCTCTCTCTCTTTCCCTCTCTTTGTCCTTTGTTTATGTCCCTTGTCCCTCTACTTCCAGTGATACTCAACTTACGGCCCACAGGCCAAATCTGGCCTCCAATAGGATGCCAGGTGGCCCCACATCCATTTTCTAATTCACAATAGAAATAAAGTGATTTACACAGGGAATGGCTTTTGTACATGTAGATTATATAAGGTGCCAGAGTGCATAAAACAGCATAAAAATGGAGCTTGTTTATCAAACAAATTACCAGTGAAGGATCCCCCACACCCCATGACAGTGGTCCTTGCTAATTAGTGCTGATTGCAAATGTCCTAAAATCCTAGAAATGTCCTGAAATCCAAGAAACATCATAAAATCCTGCAAAATATTCTAAAACTGTAGAAACGCCCTAAAATTCTATAAATGTCCTAAAATCCCTGAAACAACCTGAAGTCTGAGAAATGTCTGAAAATCCTAGAAATGTCCTAAGATCGTAGAAGCGTTTTTAAATTCCTAGAAATGTCCTAAAATTCTATAAACATCCTAAAATCCTAGAAACGTATCGGGCTGCAGCGGCTGGCCCCTGGCCCTCGAGTAAAGCATATGAAATAATCCTGCTCTCCTCCCTCCTGTCCTCTAACCCAACACCAACCTGTTTACCCTCACGCTCTCCTCCTGCATCTTTGCTTTAATACCCCAAACCTTTTCCAACATATCCCTCCATCCTCTCCTCTTGATGTCCCATCACTCACTGTCCTCTCCTCTTGTCCTCCTCTCCTCCCTGCATCTCTTTCTCTCTCCCCTCATATTTTATTTTCTCCCCCGCCTCCCTCTGACAGCTGCAGTTTAGTAACTGAGCTAACTTCTCCCTGGAGGCTGTGAGTGTGTTTCTGTTTGTGTGTGAGCTGCTATTCCACTCAAAGGCACCTTTGCTAAGTGAGCCCACCTCCCTCAAACACATTTGGACTTATATACTTGTGAGGACCCATCATTGACATAATGTACTCCCTGCACCTCAATCACTGTCACAACATGCCTTACTTCTTACCTCACTTCTTAAACTAAACCCCATCTGAAACTGCCCTGTGAAGAAGCGAGGATCAATAAACTATCCTTAAATTTGGAAAGTTGTCCTTTATAAAAAAAAAAACCTCTTCAAGCATGTCCTCTCTTAAGACCAAACCTCCAGGGCTGATAAATGAAGCCAAAGCGAAGTAAGAAAAACTGCAGCTCCTCTAAAGGCTGCTTGAGGCCGGCTCCAGAAGTGAGTCAATCGCCATTTACCTTCATGTAAAAACTCAACTTTACAGCTGAGATAAGCATGTTTACAGAGTGGTACAATACACGTATCACGTAGGTGCAAGGCTTTCAAAAAACACCGTACATGAGGAAATAGATAAAGCCTGCACACTCACTCAGTTTATTGAAGACAACGTTTTGATCTTAATCCTAAATGTCCCCAATTTGTGAAAATGTCATGGTCTACCACATATGTCCACATTCAGTTACATTTATTCTTTATTTCCAACAATCCTTGGATTTAAAAAAAAAAAAAAGTCCCCATGATATACTTACTTTCCAAAAATGAGCTTTCATCCCATCAAATGTACTCTGATTCTAAAAAACAGCTTTTACTCTCTAATATTCTCCTCACTTTCTATCACTGTTCTCACAAATGTCTGCACTTCCAAGAAATGTCCTTGCTTTCTAAAAATGTCCAACTCTCAAGGTCAAAAAATGAAATTGGTCCTCACAAAGACAGAAGTACAGTAACACACACACACACACACACACACACACACACACACACACACACACACACACACACACACACATACTTTTTTCTTTTCCCAGGCCCGGACCAGGCTGCCTTGTTTCTTGCCAGAGCCATTTTCCTAATAATCCCATCCTGTCTGCCCTCAAACTAGAGTAGGAATACTTTAACACCCCCCTTCCTTCTCCGCACTGCGTTTTCCTGCATCAGCATATCAAACTCACCCCGCCCCGATCCGCATCCCTCCCCAAACACCACAGCCTCTCTCCCGGTTGCCTTCCTCACCCCAATTATTTCCCGGGACCTTAGCTTGGAGGGATTCTCTCACCCTGGCGCTCTGTTTTGTAGTCGCGCTCCTCGCTAACCTTCCCTTCACTGTAGGCGACGGCGTCCATTGTGTAATAAATACATGGAGGTATTCATGTTGCCCTCGGTGCCTGTTTTCTGTGCCGGCATCAGGATGAGTGCTCCCGACAGGTAGCTTAAGAGGGGCGGCGGGTGTTAAAGTATTCCTACTCTGGACGACAGCGACTGTAACAATGGTCCAGTGGGAGCTTTTGAAGGACATAAAAGCCATCAGGTTTAAAAATACAGATGACTGAACACTTTTTTCACATGAAAACTTTTCCCATCATAGTTTTCTACATCCCGACAAATCCAGAAAGTTTCTCTTCCCAAAATAGAGCTTTTGAAATTGTCTCCAGAGTGAATAAATCTGAAAATGACAGAATGGCATTTGGTGTGGACGAGAAAACTGACGTCAACTTTCTCTGGGGTCCATTATTTCTAAATTTCTGATACTGCCAAGCACATAGAAAAGCTGTTGTCAATAAGCTATCCATATGTTCAGTGTTTCCTGGAGGACTGTTTCTAGCAGCGGTGCTGAAGTGTGGGAGTTTAATTTTTCACTGCTGGAAGATATTTAACATGTCTGCTGACACAATAAGGCAGTGATACTCAACTTACAGCCAGCTGGCCAAATCTGGCCCCCGAAAGGGTATCCATTGGCCCCACAGCCATCTTCTCACTCACAATAAAAAAAAGTGATTGCCACTAGGATTTATTTTTGTACTTTTAGCATATCTAAGGTGCCAGGGTGCAAAAAAAGCAGCCAAACAGAGCTTGTTTATCAAAAAAGGGGTTTTAGCCAAGCCCCTAATGTCCTAATATCCCCAGAATGTCCCACAATCCAAGAAAATTCCCAAAGTCCTGGTAAAGTTCTAAAATCCTGGAAATGTCCTTAAGTCTTAAAAATGTCCTACAATCCCAGAAATGTCCAAAAATCCAAGAAACGTCATAAAATCCTAGAAACATCCTAAAATCCAATAAACTTCCAGAAATCATAGAAACATTCTTAAATTGTAGAAACGCCTAAAATCCAAGACACACCCTGAAATCATAGAAACATCCTAAAATGGTGTGAGCATCCTAAAATCCTAGAAATGCCTAAAATCAGAGAAATGTCCTAAATTTGTAGAAACGTCCTAAAATCCTGGTAAAGTTCTAAGATCCTACAAACGTCCTAAAATGCCAGAAACATCCAAAAAATCCTTAAAACATTTTAATCCTAGAAACGTCCTCAAATCCAAGAAGTGTCCCAAGATGCTAAAAATGTCCTATGATCCTGGAAAGGCCTGAACGTAATCACCAGGAGTAAAAAGCTAATGTTAAGCGATTAACGAACTACACTGTGGTTTCGTGACTTCTCATCGTCACCACAATGAGGCCGTAAAGTCCTGTTCAGTGTAATGACATTCTGTAGTCTCATTTAACCACTTGTTAGTAACTGCCTTTTATAAGATTTAAAAGGCTTCAAAGTTCACAAGCGGCGTATTTACTGACATAATTTGTCGTAGAATAAAACGTGAGTCTCCTAAGCTTGTGTTAAACACAGATATCACACAAAATCCCATTCAAAAAGCCAATTAACTTGAGGGAACCAGGAGTGCTAAATTGCAAAGTATTTTCTGGGTTTTAGCACTCATTACAGGGGCTCTCTATTAAGGTTACTGGGTTTCAAAGGAGCTTATTAAAAAAAAAAAAAAAAAAAGGGTCAAATCCAGGTTAGGGCTCAAATCCTTGTTTTTGGCAAATTTCTTCTTTCCATTAATTCTTTTTTTCTCTATTCTGTACTCTTTACTTTGAACCACAATCAAACAGCCCTGATGTTTCTGCATTCGCTGAAAGCATCAGTGAGTTACTGCTGCTCAGAGGAGCGCTTTATAAAGTTACAGTTTGGTAATTTGGTGTGACTATATATCAGCTTGGCGGTTGTATCTGAGCGGGAATAGGCAACCACCACCGCAGCACTTACATAAAATAGACACATAATGTGGAACTGGCCCTGGCCACTGCAGACAACGTTTGCATCTTCTCAGAAATGTCGCTGGGAAAATGCCACCGCGTGACACTGAGCGAGCCGCCTCTGCCCTCTGCTGAGGGC
The DNA here is from genome assembly GCF_008729295.1 of Plectropomus leopardus. Classification (NCBI taxonomy): domain Eukaryota; kingdom Metazoa; phylum Chordata; class Actinopteri; order Perciformes; family Serranidae; genus Plectropomus; species Plectropomus leopardus. Next base: position 3,992,152 of record NC_056476.1, on the reverse strand, counting down.
TACAGAGAGAGAGCTGAACCAAATCAGTCTGAACTGCGTAGAAAATGAAGAAATTAGTCTTGGCTGCAGAGCCGTCCAGCCTCTTGGCTCCACAGCAGAGCCAAATCCGCCGCCGTGGAGCGCCGAGCTCCTGTCGTCCCCTGGTTCGCAAACATAAATCCTGGTCGTTTTTTGGCTCGGTGCGTGACTCGGTAAACACGCAGAGGAGGAGCGGGAAGCTCCAAATTGTTTCTCTGCAGCCACAGATGAGTTTGGTGCTCAGTTTGGAGCTCTGTTTTGATGTATGGTCCCATCTCTGTAATTGAATTCATTAAGGAATAACTGAACCCCCATCTGTGGAGACGACTCCCATGACAGCCATCACACACAAAGTCCCTCACGAACACACACACATAGCTGACACATGAGCACATTTACATATACAGACAATATACGAGTGTTAATCTTTACCACAGCCTGGCTGACACACACAAACTCACATGCGAGGACAAACACATGTATGTGCATGACTCAAACACAACAAAGTCACATTTAGAGCCATGACTCACCAGTATAAGTGTGTTATGAGTGTGCAAGTGGGCCAAGACAAAAACAGCATGCAGCAAAGTCAATGAAACTTGGGATCTAATTTGTGCGAGCAGTAAACATCGATTTGGTGATTTGCAGGCACAATGTCTAGACATCTAGTTAAAAGTGCCCTAAATTGGGTTGGAAAGTTACATACAGCTGGTGTTTCAACAGACCATATATCAATGTACAACAGGTCCCAAATACAAGTTGACATGTAGTACCAAAATCATCAAAAAAATTGCAATATTATATGAAAATCCATAAAAAAATTAAAGAAGCATGGGTATACATTAAATAGTTCAACATTTTCAGTTTTGCCTCACTGACTGAGACTAAAAACAAACAAAAGGATGCTATGTGAAGCATTCAGAGTTGTTTGTATGAAAAGTGCTACATAAAAGCACCGAAACAAAATAACACATAACCAACAGTATAGTGTTAACACCAGATTATATTACATGATACTTGCTGAAGTTTTTTTTTTTTTTCAATTGTTATCGGTCTCCTAACAGATCACGGCAGCTGCAGCAGCTGAATATAAATCCCTGTTTGGTCTAAGATAGCTAACGTATGACCTTTTATCAGTGACACAAATGCAATAATGACCAGATCAATTCATTCATTGCTATTAATTAAACTACTGTGATGATGAAATGATCGTGTTTTGAGTTAAAGTAAATGTTTGTTATGTAATATGACGTGAAGTGAATACCCCTCATGGGTGCCATCAGTGCCCGATTGCTTAACGTTGCATTAAAAGTGTTGACTTAGTGTTTCACATTAAATCGATGTACATAAGCAACATAACTAGGATTGGTTATCGTTCGAAAATTATGATACCAGTGCCGTTAAAATGATGATAATGTGAATGGAGTGGTGTGTGGTATAATAAGTTCTGGTGGCATTTTGGCATACTGAACAGCTAATTCTGTCAAATACACCACACACAACTTCACCAGACCCCTGGCTCAAAAGGGTTGCCAATACAACACCTAAAGATAATTTTATGTTTGAACAACATTGACTTTTGCTTCCGTACAGGACAAGAACTCTGTCTCCTGGATGAAAGTGTGGTTTTGTGAAACCAATTCACCTCCCCTTTACTCAACCTTACACAGACTTCCTCGCTCTTTATACGACCTAAGTTGCTCTCAGGGACAAGTACTACAAAGGATGTGTTTAAAACCCAGTGCATCTCATACAGACACTAAAGGATGCCTTTTGCGTTATTACACGCTGAGGGGCGAAATGAAAATGGAATGGTGACGTCTATATGCATTTATGGAAGTAAAAAAATTTAACGTGGATTTTATCTGGACATGATAAACTGAGTATAAATGCATTCAGGATTCATACAGAACTGGATACAGAAAATAACAGGACCTCACACGGAAAGAGCAGCGGGACGTCGAAACATATGACAGGCAGCAGATTTACAGCGAGACCCTGATGGGAAGCACAGAGCAGTGTGACGTCAGTCCCCTGTTGTGTTCATTTATAGCGTGTGTGTGTGTGTGTTGGCCTCATGGTGTTGCTTTTGTAGCAGGTGTGTGTCTGCATCTGTACGACTGCGTGTTCCCTCTTTTGTGGCGTCTCATAAGAGGTTTGTGTGTGCATGTCTATGTGTGTGTGCATGTCTATGTGTGTGTGCGTGTGTATGTGTGTGTGCGTGTGTGCGTGTGTGTGCGTGTGTGTGTGTGTGTGTGTGTGTGCACCCTCTCTGTTGTTTTGTTCCATTGCAGCCCTGTAATTACCTTGAGTCAGATTTGCTTCTGTAACACAGGTGGGAGACAGAGAATTTAATTACAGGGTGGGAGCTGTGCTGCAGCCCACCTGCATGTGTGTGTGTGTGTGTGTGTGTGTGTGTGTGTGTATACGTGTGTGTGTGCACCTGTGTAGGTTTTTGTCCTTTTGTGTATGTTTTAATGTATAAAATGAGCGTCTGCATGTGTTCCTCTTGCAAAAACTGTGTGCTTAAGTTGTACATTTTGTTTTTGCAGTTATTTCTGTGTCTCCGGGTGTGAAAGATAAACACACATGCACAGGTGTGTGTGTGTGTGTGTGTGTGTGTGTGTGTGTGTGTGTGTGTGTGTGTGTGAGAGAGAGAGAGAGAGAGAGAAAACGATGGAGGGTGGGCGAGTGAGCTTGAGTGAGATTGAAAGAGACAGAGGAAGATAAAGGGAGGGAGGGTCTGACTGTAGAGCAGGTTGAACACCTGGCCCAGGATCTGAGGCAACATAATGGAGATTAAAAAGACGATGAGGGGGATTCTTCTCTTCTCTTCTCTTCTCTTCTCTTCTCTTCTCTTCTCTTCTCTTCTCTTCTCTTCTCTTCTCTTCTCTTCCAACACAGGTCTCAGCTGTGACTGTCGGCCATCAGAGACCTTAAAGGGCTTGAGGTTTGCTTCATCATCCTTGTTGCTTAGCAACTCAAAGTTTGACAACATCTTGGGAGCTATCTAATTAGCTTTTGGGGGGGGGGGGGGTGATTGGCTCTCCAGGAAGAAACTGGACGGCTCCTTCTGTTGCAAGATGTCAACATCAAACCAGCACCTGCTTCAGGTGTTTTAAACTAGATTAGTAACCTGTTGTCAGATGATGATGATGATGATGCAACATGACACAAGTTGAACACTGTTTTGCATTGTTGACTTTGTTGCTATGCGACAAACCCTCCAGCGTTACAATAAACAAGGTTAATTGGCTCATACATGGGAACAACTAGCTTGTGTCTGTGTGAAAGCCTCCTTAGAGAGCTTAAAGAGCAAAACTCAGCATTGATGTGCACTGATAAAACAGACAAGAAAGTCAGTGTCATTAGAGGGTGCAGCCACAGTTCATTTTACTCATTAGCAAAGATATATTGGCCAAAAAGGAAAGCCACCGAATGTGCAGGAAGACTTCAGGATGACTTCAAAGTCAAAGAAAAGGACATTGTGCACACGCTACCTAGCTGTGAAAAAGTAGAAGGCACTGGACTGAGACAGATACCTAAGGCAAAATAAAAAAAAACAACATAGCTTGGCCACCATTAGTAAAAGTCAAGGACCTTCCAAATTGCAGCGTACATTCACACTTCTCAACAGCATGGGCTGCTTTTAAACCACATGCTGGTTTTCCATGTTTCCATGTACTGTACCACACCGATTCATCAATGATGTATCAACTACAAGACACTACAGATGCCCAAATTAAGCTACAAAAACCTGGGATCTGTTCATGTATCCCTTGTCTAACATGCTTTCTTTCTCTCTGTGCCCATTTATTTCCATTGGACAATATATGAGCATTGTCTGTTGTTCCTCAGAGACCAAAGCACTGCTCTGCCAGAGCCAGTAAAAACAGGCTACATTGTACTGAAACATAGACAGACCATTTTACAAACTGCTGCTAAAAGACAAAAGTTCTGTTTAAGAAAAGATTATTTAATTTTTTAAATATCCAGAGAAATGTCCTCAACCAAGGACTTACTGTACTCCCTTTATCATCCGTATCTAATTTAATATTATAAATCACTCTAATTTTGGAACACATTCGTCTTATTTTTTAGCCTACTTTGTTTTACCTTTCAAAGCCCTCTCTGTTGGCCAAACTCATTTTGAGCTTCAGTCACCAGCCTGTTCCCTTTGCCGGCTGCATGATTGCCAACCTCATGGCCTGGAAACTCTGCCAGTACACCGCGGCCCATTATTTTTCCTCTGGTCAGTGGTGTCTCCAATTCAGAGAGGCTTCAGTGGGATATGCACAGCCACAACCAGCACAAAGCCCAGGTGCTGAATACCAATAACGAGATTTTTATATTTTACAGAGACAAGGGCCATAAAAATGGTACACCTCATTTAGTTTTCTTGTCAGCTGTGTGGGGATGTCAACCAGTAACCTTAACGTAGGCGGGGAGGAGAACTGCCTGCTAAAGAGTTTTTAAACTGACACATTTTCAATCCAGGAACAAATTAGACTGCAGTAGCTTTTCAGTGAAAACAAATGGACTTCCATGTTTTTGGAGATGCTGGCCATGTGATCAGTGCAGTCACATTTATGGGATTAGTTCCCTCTTGTCTCACACGACAGATTTACAGTTTTCACAGATTCAGCTTGCACCCTTAATACGACTCAAGCTTCTCCAAATGTCCAGATCTGTGAACGTTTAACACCAGCTTTGTACCCAGTGATGATAATAAACCCAAACTGTTTACATTTGTTTGTTTACATTGCTTTATAGAGCAAAACACACTATTTTTCAGTTTAACCTTTATGCAGCCAAAGAGACTCCAATAGAGATAAAAAAAAATCTCATCTTCGGGGTTATCCTGGTCATGATTAAATGGTATTTGTCTAAAGCTTGCAACATTCAATGAACAAAGAGGCAACATTTGGATTTGAGAATCATCTCTGTTCAACCAGAATGTTGTTAAAATGTTCCAGTTTTGAGCTTCAGACTGTGAACAGGATCATCTCCTCTCTTTTGTCCAGATGGTGGTCTTTCCAAATGCACCAAAATGAAATGAAAATATCAAATTTAGATATTTGATTAGTCCTAGTGAAGGTGAACTTTTTGATAGAGGATATTAGCTGGAGAGCAGTAATTGGTAAGGATTGTCACCACAACAATGGCATTTCCAAAGTTCAGAAAACGTCACAGTATTTATTTTTCTCGTATTCTATTGGCAGTCGAGATGCATTTTTTTTAGACCTGAGAGGCCTGCATATACACCTACAAGTGTTCAAGTCTGCTGTTAAATGCCAAAGAAAGAACAAGAATGCCTACTAGTACAACTACACAGGCTAGCAGCATGACGAGGTGCTGAGCATCTATTCTGTGCTGAGTGCGGCACTATGGGTGTTTTCCCTGGTTGCCAAGATGTGAAAAATGCTCAACTTCAGGTTGAACACTGAGCTCATCACTTTCACTTTTTACCCAGTCATCTAATCACAGTGGAGAAGGGGCGGGATCAATAGCCTACCACAAAGACCAGCTGTCACATCTGACATGATCAAATGCTGAACAATAACAACAACTGAGAGCAAATATGTTAATATACTGGAGAAAATATATGTTTTCCCTCCCACAAAATCTCATGAATCCATTGGGGGGTTTTCACTGGAGGCAGTGTAAACAACTGTGAGCACAAAGGACAGCAGTTGCGGCTTTTATCCCTCACTTTTTTAAGATTATAATAAAACCTACAAAACAAATTGTACTTAAACTCACTCTACTTGTATTACAAATGCTGTATTTAAATCAGTTTCCTTCTCCACAGTTCAGTTTATGATCACAGGTGACAGAGTGGAGCGCAGATGGAAGTTCATCCAAGAAGCTTTGGCTCATTGAGCTGCAGTGTGACTGCCCAGAGTCGGTCAGGCCGGCCTGGCTGACTCCCTCCATCCATCCTCCTCCCCCTCCATCTCCCTGCTGCCCTCTTCTCTCCTCCATCACTCATGGCTGATCCTGTCAGTGGCGCCCTTGAGAACAAAGGTTTGAAAACCTCAGCACCACACAGCTGTGTGTGTCTGCAGTTACTCTGGTTATCCACAAATACTGTATTGTTCTGTTATTCGATCAACATAATTTGTTGCTAGGCGCTAACGGCTGTTTCTGCTCTACATTTCCATGAGATCACAGTCAGTCAAACAGTGCGGTTGAAACATGTGTCCATGGATGTGTCTGTCACTTCTAACACTAACTACGCAGTTCTTTGTTTCACTTTTTTTACCCCCAAAAAATCCCTCAATGTTCCAGCTGAAAGGCTCTGAGGTCAAATACAGTGATGGTGATGTGGTCGACAAAAATAGCTGAACCTGAAGAGCTAGTTACTTGTTCTATGCATGAATAAACCAAAGCAATCATAAACAACAAAACCAGTGGAGAGGTTACATGTTGCATGATGATGAAAGATTGGAAGCTATCTCCCTTCAGCAATTTGCAAGTCGTCTTCAGCCCCAGCTGAAGGCTAAACTGTATGCGAACATGAGCAGTCCATTAGGGTCAAATTATGCTCTAAAAAATAGTTTGTATAAACAAAGTCAGAATGCAAGAGTGTTTATAGCTGATTCAATCTGTGCTAAGGGGTTTCCAAAGCCATCTATGCATCCATTTATTCATTACTTGTACATTACATGTACTGGCATGTACTGAGCCGTATGTCTGTACTCTACATTCATTTTGTCCATACTTGTGCATGTTTTCTTAAAAATTAGGGTTACAGGAGAAACAGAGCAGTATCACCAGAAATCCTGGGGACCGTGTTGTGCAGTTCAAGTGAGATTTGTCAGTAGGAGACAATTGGAAAAATGAATTTAATGGCCTCACAGACCAGCCTTTTAGAAAAACGTCCTCCGTTAAAAGGTACATATGACCTCCGATACCATCACCTCTTTTGTAAGTGACTGAAAATCAGGTCAGGATTTATCTGTGCCATCATAAAGGACGGATGGAGGTATGAGGGCAGAGACGTTTAAAGCTGTCTGAACTGATCACTATGGGGGAATTTAAGTCACTTTTAAAATGTCGAGAAAATAGCACTATTGGTCAATGTGTCCGCAATCCAGTGACAACTGAAATTTGATGATTGCACTTTTAACTGGAGATTGTGCTCGCTCTTTGCATTGTGTGATAGTTGTATTTGTCTGTCTGAATTTATTGAAGCAACTTTGTTTTAAGCTGCCCTCTTGGCCAGGTCACTCTTGGAAAAGAGATTTTAAATCTCAAAGAGTCTTTTACCTGGGTAAATAAAGGATATATATACAATGTCAGAAAAGTATTAATTGATTTTTTTGTGTAAAGGGGGTATAAAGGAGCAATTTTCTTGGAGCATACTGGGCAATCTAAAGTCCCATCAGCATAATAACGTATCACCAGTGTTTCCCCTACCATTATATTGGGAGGGGAATCGTCAAATCATTTTTATTATATTTTATACATAGCACCGAATCTCAACAAAAGTCATTGAAGGTCACTTTTCATATAGAATAAGTCTAGCCCCCGTTTTTTTTTTTAAAAGAAAAAATGAAATAAGTCTATGTTATTTCGCTTCAAGACATGCACCCACACACACACACGTGCACATACCCACAGTCGAGAGCGGAGAAGAGGAGAGATTCTACACGTGTTGCGTTAAGTTTATTGCAGCGCACTGTGGCTTTCGAGAGTACCGTTGTAAAAGCAGGTGAAAATATCTGCATTTTTTTTAGACACACACAACATGAAAAACTAGCATCAGTGGCGTGGATGAAAACGTTAGCCCTGCCGCCAGTCAAAATACCAGCCAGACTGCTAGCAGCGCTCTTGCTGCTGGTCCAAGTCCTGAACAAAACACTACCAACTCCCCTGCTGAAACTGCAACTCCTAACAAGCAGCACAGGACTCACTACAGGATGACAGTCTTTGATCCAAGTTGGCTGTCAAGAGGAAACACTCCCTCTGGCTCTATGATACTGAAATTGAGAAGTAAGTAAGCAAATAAATAAATAAGGTTGTAAATATGGTTGTAGATTTAAGTGTTTGACATGTTATCTGCAGGTCATATTTGACACTTGTCAGAGGATCACCAAAGCCATTAAGACTCAACCTCAGGGTAACATAAACATCTGCACTCAATTTCATTGTAATCCACAATATTTTACACACTACACGACCAGCTTGGCTAAAAGTAACACATACCTCCCACTCAGTGATGGTCTATCCCTGCGAATCTGTTTATCTGCATTCTAGCTCCTGACAACATGCTCAATGTAACACCTCTCTAACTGTTAGGAAGTGGGCATCTGCACATTTTAGCCAAGAGGATGTAAGTTGGATCACTAGTGTCTCAGTTGTAGTTTCAAAATGGGTATTTATTCATATAATTATATCACTGATTCAGAGTTACATTTGTTTCTTTGTAGGTTAAGGTACCAAGAATTTTCTCAATCAGCCATTTGGTTGTTAAAAAAAAGTAGAGAATAATGAAATTGAAATTTCCCAGAGGTCAAAGTCTTCAGATGTTTTGTCCAAAAAAACAGTAAAAATCCCCCAAATACTGAGTAAGCAATGATATAAAACAGACAAATGTAGAAAATTAGCACGTTGGAGAAGCTGAAACCAGACACTGATTGCTTAGTTTTTGCTTAAAACACCCCTAAACTTAGTACGCTGATTATTATTTCAACCCTTTAAAACCTCTGCACACTGGCTTGATTTTACTCAAAAACATGGGTATAAGGTTATGAGCAACAAAACGAGAAATTACCACAAAAGATACAGAGAAAATTGAAAAAAGTACAAGTAAATCACCTGAATATTTGTTTAAAAAAACACCAAAGTTAAAAAAAAAACCAAACAAGCAAATGCTTTTATGAAGTGCTTAAAATTGTAATAAATATATCAAATAATGTAAATATGTAATTATGATAATTATAAATATTGTTTTTCCCCAGACATTTTTCCCCTGCTTTTTAAAAATACATTTTTAAGTCTAATTAATTTCTAACTAATTTCTTGCAATTTGTGGAAAATTTCTTGCCAGAGTGCCCACTGACTTTTTTCCCCCCACATTTTCGAAAAAAATCAAACCAATTTGATTAGTGTTCAAAGGTTTAGATACTTGTGAAAGTGTCTGAATACACCAAAGTGATGTGTTAAGTTATCAAACGGTTAATTCAAACATGTTCACAAGTCTGTTGTGTCTACAGGTCGGTTACAAATTCATATGCACAAATGCAAGTACCAGGTATATCTATTCTGTTTGTTGACCTAACACACACACACACACACACACACACACACACACACACACACACACAGAGACAAAAACACACGTCAGCTGTCTGGCCTGTTTGCCACACATGACAAAGGAAGAAGTGAGAGTCTCCATCTGCTCCAGCTTCCTGTCTGTCTGTCTGTCTGTCTGTCTGTCTTGACTCCCCTCCTCCCTCCATCCTCTGCAGCTGTACATGCAGCTCCATTAGCTGCCTCCCTCTCCGCAGATAAATCATTCATCCCCGGGCGGCCGGGCGCTCTGCAGCTCTGCATGCTGCTGCACAATCCCATGTTTGCGTGGGAACGCTGCGCTATAAGCTACATCCACATGACCTTGTTTTGACACTGCGGTGAATGCCTGGTTGTTTTGACTCTGTGGCGAGCCTCATCACTCCTCCGTCCACTGTTTTGCATGAATTGTTTTCCAGACAATGACCACGGCGGCTCACGCACTCCCGCAAGCAGGAGGCTGGGCCGCTGTGTCATCAATTAATGATCACAGCTCTCCTACCTGAGCGTGTGGAGCGAGCTGTTATCAGGGACACTGTGTCCAGGAGGAGGCGAGTGTCAGACGCCCGCCACAGGGGCACAACACAGGGCTTTTCAGGGCTCAGGCTAATCTAATTGTGTACGACACAACAGTGAACGTGTCTGCTGTTTATTGGATAGTCAAGGTGGTAAGTCATCTCTCCTGACAGCACAGTACCATAGCAGCCTCAAAAAAATGGTAGTGTGATGTTTAAAGGGATAGTTTGGGATTTTTGAAGTGAATAACTGACTAGAGTAAAAACTGACTAAAATTCCTAAATGAAAATGAAATAAATGAGCACAGTAGTTTCTGTTTAAGTGCCCTCATTCATGAAATTTACTCTCAACTGTAAATCATTATTGTTGACTGCTCATATGCGCCCAGGATAAAATTAGGATCCTTGCTCAGCACTGATGCTCTGAAACACTCAGAGCCTGAAGCTTGGCTCCTCATCAGCAGCGGTGAGGCTCCCTGCTGCTGGATCCTGTTGATCCTGTCAGCCTGTAGAAGATCCACCGTGGGGCTCAGAGGCAGAGATAACACCCGACATCTGGGAGCGATAAAGCCTGAGGGCCAGATCGTGTCTGCTTGGCAGTTGTGACTGGTCCGTTAATGGAGCTCAATGACTGTATTATAATACTTGCACTGCCACTGGAGGTGGTTCAGCTTCTGCTCAGGGCACTTCCATTAAAAACAGTGATGGTCACGTTACATAAGACCTGCATTAATCAACATTTATTAAACTGGCCCTAAATCATATTTCAACTTGTACTGTGAGGGACGTCTTGTACTGCCAAATAGTTCTGCAGCTCTACAGAGCTCTTTAACCTCTTTTAGCTCCTAGTCTTGGTTTTATAGCACATATATTGAGATCTGGACTCAATATATAGCCATACCTGTGACCTTTAAAGATATTTTGTTAAACAATGTAGCTTGACCTGTCTGATGTTTCTGCTGTGCGTATTTTATGTACTGTGTTGCTTTGCAAGCATCCTTAATGAACCAAATCGACCTGCTTGTGCTGTGTGCTGCTGTGGATGTGGGCAAAAAATGTCAATATCAGCTACATGTGCACATTGTAATATTTTGTCTGCTTTACCTTACATACTACTCCAGTGTTCTGCAAAGTAAAAGTACTGCTTTTCATCAATGGAGTTTTTTGGTTAATAAACTTTTCATAAACCCACTGTACACTACCTGCCCAGCACCAAACAGCTGACAGACAGGTCTAGCTGGTGGACAAAAATGAGCGTTTAGCAGCTAAAGAGGCAGAAATAAAAGTCAAAATAGATGATGAAGTTGCTCTGTATTCGGGATTCGGCAGTGTTTTAAAAAATATAAATAGACAAAACATGAATTCTACAGAATCAACATCTTCATACTTGGAAAGCTGGGGAATAATAATGCAACATAGATTTAACTGTAAACACAGAGTGTGCATGAAAACAAATACAAAATCATCTATTGACAGACAGACTTCACAAAATAGAACCAAAACAGCACCACGAGATGAGCCGAAACAACTCTCCCCCTCCTGCTGGTCTCCAGCAGGCCTTGATGTGGGGAGTAACACGTTTCCCCCATGAACTATTTCAAACTTTCCTCATCTCACCCCCCACCTCAAAAATCATTTTTTCCTCCCTCTGTGTGAACTGATTCATGCTCAGGAGGCGTGTTGGCTTTATTGTGTTTGTGCAGTTTGCTCTGTGTAGGAATGAGGCTTTATTATACTGCCACCCTGCAGGGCTCAGCAGATGAGGACTTGGCGCTCGGTCCTCTGATGCTACAACGCTTTCAACAATCATGCATGTGAGAGGAGGATGAGGTGATGAGAATGAGGGAAGGATTCAGGGGAGCTGGAGGAGGAGGAGGTGTGGGAGATACATGTACAGTGGGGTTTTATAATGTCAATAACGTTAAAAAAGAATAAAGTTGAGTATTCTGTGTCTGGTCATAAGATGAAATATGTATGAGCAGAGAGAAGTCAATAAAATAGTGATTTCCCTCTCAGACTGTTCAGTCTGTAAACATTTTAGAAGCCAGAAGTAATGAAGAGTGAGAACAAAGAGCCATTTTTTTAAAAAATGAGTCTTCTGTTTTTGGGCAGTTGACAATTTTGCTACCCCTCAAAGTTTGTCCATCTCATGCCAGTGGTTTTGTTGTTACATGTGATTCTCAAAATTCATACATTTTGCATAAACAATGTTGCTTCAATCATTGTTACAACCTCAAAAATATTGTTCCTCTGACTTTTTTTCTTCCACTGACTGAATATAAAAAATGACAAAGTGTCTCCAATTCCCTCCACTGTACAAAAATGTAGTGGAAATATCCTATAAAACTTGAAAAACGTGAATAAAACTGAGCAATCAAGGCATCTACAAAATCGGTTTCCATGGTGACAACTACTTCCAGTTGAGAATAGAGAGTGGAGAATGCATACCACCATTAACAAGTTTCTTACAGTGAAAATCGATCTCATTATGAAAGTAAAGATGTAATGTAGCCTTCAATGCTTAAAAATGACTACAGTAATATTTTTTTGGTTGCTACAATTCTCAGTGACTTCACTCTAAGTATCTTCTCTCTCTGGATAAGGGTGTTAAAGTAAACGTCTTAAAGACATCGAAATGTAAATGACATCTGGTTGTGTTCTGATTGGAGCACCGGCGTCTTGATTTGAGTAATCACAGGTTGTGTTTGTTCGCCTCGTTCAGCAATGCCACTCATCCTAATGAGCGTACTAGACTCCCAGCTGCCTCTGTTTGGGTTCACATTATTTACTGAGCAATTAGTCATGAAGCACAAGCTTTGAGTGCAATATGAATGTACAAAGTGATAGAGCAACTCCCCCCTCACTTACAGCAAGGTCTTAATGCACACACACGCACACACGCACACACACACACACACACACACACAGGATCCCTGGAAACTGTATTTTTACATTCATTTCTCACTCACTCTAACAGCACACAGTAACCGCAGTTTAGATTTTAGTCACGAACCCACAGCAGCTTACAGGCGATGTGATAAAACAGTCTTGTTATCCAATGCGGTGGAGTTAAAAAAGTGAAGGTCAAAGAAAATAGACCTGAGAAGAGAAAGGACAATTGCTTAGTTTAGCCCTTTGTTTTCTTAAAGCTGCATTAGATGAGATTTTCATAGCGGTTGCATTAAATTAATTTGTCTGAATCAAAAATTGAGGCTGCAAATTGGCCCATCCACCTCTGATGAAGGTTAGTTATTTCTTATAAGTAATAATAACTTTGATTTATTTATTGACTGAAATAAGTGAATGTTTTTTTTTCAGACTTATTTTTTTTTGCAAATGTTCTTAAAAATGTTCAAGATAATCTTGACCTTTTTTTTTTAAAAACCAATTTTTTTTCTTTTTATTCTCATTCAAGCATTGCCGGTAAGTGTAAGGGTATGAAGTATTTTGTCACCCCATGCAGTGGAAGGTTTTATGTAAGAATATGGTTATGAGGTAAGTTAATCTGCATTTTGCCAAAAGGGTAAGTGCAGGTATTCAGTAAAAAGACAGAATTAAGTTAGTTAGTTTAAAGACTTTCAAACATCAGTGATTGCGCTTTCATGCAGAAGACCTTGCCTCATTTTATGACCTTAGACATTACAATTTGAGACAATTTAATGTATTTTTAGGCCTAATATCTATAAAATTGACAGCCTGAATGCCAACAGGTTGATATATAGCAGGTATTGTGTCTATTTTGATCATCCCCTTAGTTTAGCCTTTTAGCATTATAACATTTACTAATTAGCACCATAACATAGACACAACAGCTGTAGAATACTGAATGTTAAACACACACTGCATTCTCAGTGATGCTGACAGTGTAGTGTCTTATTAATAATGTTTCACACTGATTTTGCACCATCAGCTGCTGTAAGTGATGGTTATGTTTCTGCATCGACACAAATCTCCCCAAATTTAGGGTTGTTGATGCAGATTTCCATCAGGGAAACACAGGTAAATTATCAGGCTGTGGCTCAGCTCCTTGGTGGAGACCAAGCCTGGTTGACATCATTTTGATATCTACCCGGGGAGCTCTGTGATTGGCTGCTCAGTCCCGTGGAGAGGGTTCTCATTACAGGCTGTTGTTTTGATATCTCCCTCCTCCAGACCTGTGCTCAGCACTTTCCGCTCGCTTAATTGACAACGGCGGCTTGCAGAGAAATGATAGCGAGACCTGCGTAGCCTGTTAACAAATACTCTGCTGCTTACTGTACATTTACAGATTACACTGGAGGAGTATCACTTCTGCTTAGTCAGGAAATGCAAAAGTACAAGCACAAAAGAAATGAGGAATCAAGTACAGCATGTAGACATTTATGCAGGAAGTAGAAAAACCTTTGATACATTTTGGTATTACGAGTGATTGGTGGTATTATTTTTAGTATCAGCACTTGGATGTTTAAACAAAAAAATCCACCAAATTACTATCTTTCTTCCTCCTGTAACAATGAATCACGTTTGTTTTATAGAGCAACCTAACAACAGAAACTATTTGCTTTATTTCTATTGAAAATGTAGTCATTTTAGTGCCCTTTCTGAGGTTTTAAAGAGAAAATGATACGTTGACCAATGGAATATTAAGCATCTAATAATCTCATTAGTCAATAATTAAAAACATTGTTAGCAGCAGCCATGTCCATGTGATACTACTGTGTATGTAGTTTGTTCAGGTTACATACACATATCTCCATTCAACTATATCTAAAAGGAAGGACAATAATATGGAAATGTACATAATTGAAAGTGATTCTGCTTTAAGAAAATCAGTTTTGACACAACATAAGTTATGCAGCAGGGCAAATGATACAGGCGAGTACTGAGGCTTTGTTGTTCCTGAGAAAAATAGATGTTATGGTTACCTTGGTCTGCCAATTTTTGTCTTGTCTTTATTTTCCCCTTATGTTTTCCCTGCAGTCATGAATATTCAGAGAGAAGATATTTATGGCTGCTAATGATATTCTGCACAAATTCAGCTTCGCAAATTAGGCGAGCGGAGGGAATTGGATAGCCACTAGGTGCTTTTCTCAAGGCAACAATAGAGAAGAAAATCAACCAACTCTGCCTCCGAGAGACTGTTATTACTACAGTTTATATGCTTACAGTCCCAGATAATATGTAAAGGAATGTGCTGCAGAGAGAAAATGGATCACTTTGCAAAAAAACATCTGGTGGATGCTTTAAAATATGTGCTCAGAATCACTCCACCCATGTCAGTCGATGAGTGAGAAGATTTCATGCAGGTGATAACACTTCTTAGTAAGTATCGATATCAGAGCAAAGAGCAGACACAATAATCCATAAGAGGTTCGATTCACGCCCCAAGCATTTTCAGAAACTTGCAGATGTGAACGTTTTCTCAAGGACATTGTGATCTAGACTCCTTCTCGTTGCTCTCAGGAGCAAATTAATCCCTCCACGCCAACCAAAAATGAAATCTATTTTTAGCGGTTCATTAAAGCCACTTCTATGTTGAGTACCACACCAACATCCACACTGGAGTAATTGGGAATGTAGGTGTGTGTGTGTGTGTAGAGGGTGGGGAGGAGGGGTCATGTCCCACTCACAACTGAATTTGAATGTTTGCGTTTTGAACATGCAACTCCTGCATCACTAATGAGGATTTTTGGCGTTAATCAAAGCCGCTGCCATGGGTGCCAATCAACATGATTACAGAGAGGAACTGGTTAGGATCACTTCAGCAAGGATGCTGGGAGCTGGGCGTATGGTGGTGTGTGAGTGTAAGGGCAAAAAGAGGTGGATAAAGTGAAAAGGATAGAAAGAGACAGGTGAGTAATAGGTAGCAGGAGTTCCACAATGTTTTCCAACCAGCGACAGCGAGATTACATGAAAGTTAACAGTCTTTTTATGTCATTATTCAGGTATTTTTTTAAGTCATATGTCACTGATTGTAATCATGACAGCTACTCATGTTCAAGAGTTTTATCATAGGTATCATTGCAGGGTTGCAGCTGTCCAGCACAAAGCTAAGGATCAAAATGGGTTCCAACTATTATTGCAGCAACATTTATCTAGGGACTAATGAATTGATCAATTTTATTATTCTAGTAGGCTACCAAAAGTTTCATTTGTAGTAGCAATATAAAAAATGTATATGATTAAAAAAATATATACACTGCTTCTGTGTATTGATAGTAATGAAGCCCTAAGTGGCCATACATTCACAAAATTTTGTTTCCTCTGTTTTCCCGTGATAACGGGATAATTTTCTCGAGATAATGAAACCGTTTTCCCGAGATAATGGCTTAATTAATTTGAGATCTCAAGATAACAAATTAAATGATAGGCCTGAGATTTCCATCACGTGACATGTCACATATACACTGAAATATTAGACATACAATTGATGCTTTCTAGAAAGTTGTACCACTAGAAACCTTATTACCCCAAGCCTCATTTACAGTGCTCACTCATGATGCATACTGGAAGTAAAATTCAAGAAGTCAAACTGTTAAATAACTGCTGCTGTAACCAAAAATGTCTCCTATGATACTCAATATATACTTATAAACTTGAGTTATTAGAACTAGGCTTGATTTGTTAGTGTAATTATTTCATTTTCAGCAAATTTATTACACTCGACTGTAGAGGATTAGACATCTTTTGATCTACCAACAAATTATTGTCTACTGGGAGGCCCCTCTAGATGGCTGGGTTGCTCATGTTGCATATTTGTTTGTTTGTAAATATTTTAATTGAGCTCTGAATATAGATCATCCACATCCACAGAAAATGATTTTTATTTCACTCAGATAGTAAATTCTAAATTTAGGTTTTGCATTTCTGCACATGCAAATAGTAAAGACAAAAAATAGCAGACACTGAAAAACGAATGACAAACTATAGTGCCTGCGAGATCCAGAAAACCCCCAGGAGGTATGAAAACATCTCACTGCAAAAAAAAAAAAAGGAATAAAGAGTCAGAGAGGATAAAAAATCAAGATGACAAACAGACTCAGGTGAGAAGGCAGCAGAAACCCAATGAAGTCAAGTTTGGTGCCGACTGTGAGCGCGTAATGAAGTGTGTGTGTGTATTTTTGAGTGAAAAAGCTAAAACGCCTGCTTCTATTCAAGCACAACACTATCTCTCCTCCTCCTGTCGGGCATGTTTCGGTATCATGGTGATTGGAGGGGAGCGGCGGCTCTGCAGGCATCTGCTCGTTTTGTTAGGAGCTGTGTGCAAGTAAACACTTTTTGCTCGCTACCATCTGTCCAAGCTCAGATCTGCATGAGAGTTGGCAGACTTGGCTGGAAGAGATCGAGAGGAAGGGAGAGAGAGTGAGAGAAATGGAGACAGAGAGGAGGGAAGAAAGGAAGGAAATGTGATGAAAGGAAACTGGAGACAGAGAGAGAGACAAAGAAAGGAGCAAGGGAGAAAACTGATTTCTGGACTTGTAGAGATTAAAAATAAAGCACAATTTGTGATCAAATGTTGTTTTTTAAATTGATTTTTATCTAATGTACAACCAAAAATGTCCTGTAACAATCAAACAATAAACGAACACCAGTGCTAGCCCTCACTTATGGCAAAGCCGAACCCCCTCCAACAATCAAATTACTGTGGAGATAAATGTGCGCGGGAGATAAACAAAACATAAAAGGGAAATGTGAAAGCAGGTTTTTACTGCCTGATCAGACCAAATTACAAAATGATATGTCTTACAGCAATGTTCATCCATACTAATGACTCTAGAATAGGTTTGGGCAGTATATAATATTTGATTCCCTTCAAACCTTCCTGAAATTTCACCAGGGTATGCAAAATATGCAATAAGTGTGTGGCACTACTTACTTTCAGCTTTTCAGACTAACAGATACACAATTAAAACCCACAAAATGTTATGAAAAGTTAAATGCTTGAACCTTTTATTCTTTGCTATGACTATGGCAGCACATGAAGCTCCTCAAATCCTTGTTCCTTTGTGCTATTTTTAGACTCCGTGGCCCCTTCTGCTACAGCAAGACTTTTCTACGAAAGAGAAGCACTTGTGGTTGGACCTTGTTCACAGCCAACAGGACACAACACTCATTTACAAATTCAAAAAATGCACTACAGGAAATTATATGGTGCCATTGGCAGCAACGTGCCCAAACAACTGGATGGAATTTTCATAGTAGCTGGTGAATTAACCAACTCATCTTTCAACTCCAAAGATGTATAGGAATCAAGGACATATTGTAATTTAAAGTTAATAATATATCTACCTTGTATCTCGTACTTTATCAAACAAAGAAATACAACTGTACACTTTTTGAATTAAACTTTCTCTCGGTCACTGAAGACTGATGAAACGCACTTCATTCAAACTCAACAGAAACAAAATAAAATTCACCCAAACCGTCTTGGTTACTCTTCTTAGTGATCTAGTTAGACAGTCCACTGCTCCGACAATCACAAGCCTCTGTTTGGTCAAAATAAATTCTTAATTCACTAAGTTAGATGTTAAACACGTGTTGTTAATCCCCATGGTCTCTCTCTGCTGTTGCTGGCCGCCAGCTGTTTACAGTCCTGTAACCTAACCCTTCACCATTAGGGGTCACTGTTTCTTTCAGCCCCAGTTGCCTGTTTCACCAGTAGAGATTGAGCTTTGGTGGTGCATGCTGTGCACTACATACAATGAGGAGCGCTGTATTTATGACAGTATTGAAAATATTCTTTTGGGATTTCTAAATATCCTGGTACACTGTGATACTGTGATATCGCCCAAGGCCATGAAAAAAGCAAATGAAATGATTTTCCAGAATTTAGCAAAAGATTATCACACCTTCACCAAAGATTTTTGTTGAAACTCTGCTCTAAAAATCATGAAAACACTTCCTTGACATGAATTCCAATCCCAGACCAGCATGATTATAGACAACAGATAAGAAGAGAAAGAAAGAAAAGAGCAAAGAAGAATAAGGAGTGAAAATTCTGAATTAGAAGAAAGGCAATCTAACAAAATTAGAGCTGCAGTCTGTGTGTTTATGTCTTACTCCATCTGCTTGTCTTTATGACTGGTGTTATCGGTCTGTTTGACCGTCTGTCTGTTTATCAAGCCCTTAGATACACGGAACAAAGGGAAGGGGGAAAAAAACATGTTGATGAGGAGCACACCCATCCAGAGCTTTCCATCCAAAACCGTGCTTTTTTCATAATCACTCAATCAAATCTAAACATCTGCCCTCCAGCTTTGTCAGCCTGTCGTGATCCAGGCCGTGTTGACTTTCACATAATTAGCTGTCTTCACTGTTAACCGTCTGGAAAATAGGAATAATTCATATTTGTGAATTTCCAAACAGCATAACAAGAGATTAGAGCAGCTAGTTAACAGTTCTGTATACTTACTGTATGT
Organism: Plectropomus leopardus; assembly: GCF_008729295.1. Lineage (NCBI taxonomy): Eukaryota > Metazoa > Chordata > Actinopteri > Perciformes > Serranidae > Plectropomus > Plectropomus leopardus. The sequence goes on along the minus strand of NC_056476.1, from coordinate 3,972,924 downwards.
GTGGATGATCTGTCTGTTAGCAGTATGTTACTGATTAGATCTGTATTAGAAAAGATTTCAATGTTTTTAGAAAGACTAAATCACAATTATTGGCTCCAGTGCTCAGATATCTTCACTGATCTGTGAGATATCAGGGTGTGATGAAAACAAAGACATGCCATTTTTTCTTCATACTCTGACCAAGTTCACCAACAAGAAAAACGACTGAAACTCTTCACCATTTCACCAGATCCTGAGAAAAACACGGTTTAAAGGTTGTTGTTTTTTCTATAATCACTCCTAATTGCAGGGAAATGAAGCGTCCAGTATTAACCCGATTCGTCTTGCTGCCATTTTAGACCACCAGCGTGCAAATTGTCATCAAAATCTGTTGGGTGAGACATCTAAAATTTTTCATCACTTAAAAGTAAATTTATGATCACCATAATGGGTATTTTCAACAAGTTTGGAATATAGGCGAACCAAGTAGTCTTTTACTCCCTGGTCTGTCTTATACTGCATATTATGGACTTTATCTGATTTGGCAGTTTACACATTATGATCTCGGTAGAGGACGTTCTTTCTCAGGAGGTCATCCTGTCAACTTCTTCCCTCAATAAACTCGTCCTTTTCTTTATGCCTCTACTAAATCAATCCATCACACTGCCTGTGTACCTGTTTGCCTCTTTATCTTTTGAGCTGCAGATGTGATCTGAATGTTGCTGTCTCTGTCTGCCTTGACCTTATTCTGTCTTTCCATCCTTCAGTCAGTCTGTCACTTTTTCTGTCTGTCTGCCTGTCAGAATCACAATCACTTGTTTTCTTCCATCACCTCATACAGTGAATACAGAGGAGCTTGATGCAGGAGCGTGTCGACACCTTTACTGGACAACATTAATTCAAACTCAGGTAGCACAACTGACTATGCATACCAGTCTATATACAGTATTTTTTTTTTTAAACATCACTTCCATATGCTGTAGACAAAGGTTAGAGTCAAGCAGTGTGCAGGGGCAGTAAACCAGTGGGGCAAATGTGTGTTTAGTTTCGAAAAAAAGTTGTGGAGCTAGCCCAATTCTAGATCTCTGAATCTGCACCGTTTCTTAAGAGCACTGTTGACCTATCGCTAAGCTCTGCCCCCAAAAGCCACGAGCCAATCACATTTCGTAAAGCCAGACAATGCACTCAGGCATCCTACTTTTAGATCTCCATAGAAAAAGCATCAGAAATTTTAATTTTCCTGCGGTTTTATTTAAATTTCTGCAGTTATGACTTTAATGGTCAAACGATGTGCATGGGTAGATGCAACACTGATACGAGGTATCCTGAGAGGCCCAAAAATGGAGTGTATTTTATCCCAAAACCTCACATAAACAAAGCAAAGTGTCTCCTTTGGATTAAAATGTGTGGCACATGAAGAAGATAAACAAATAAGGATGTTTACATTTGTTCGAAGTTTAGGCAACACAGTGTTAACAAAATTTGCTGCAAAGTGACAATTATATATAACCTCATACATTATGTCAGCTTGATAATGTTAGCTTTAGTTAGGTAACGGCCGCTAATGTTATGGCCAACTTCAACTTTGTAATGTTAGCTCATCAGGTCATCTGTTCAATTTAGTATTTTTGTTCTTTGACAATCGGACATTAGTGTTAACTGTAGCAAACGGCTGTAGTTAAAGCCCACCCAACTGAAAACCACTAACTTAGCTGTAATGTTACAAAGAAAGCAAAGGCTGGCTAACGCTGACACCATGACATAGTAAAGACCCTTTTCATGGCTTCTGTATGAAATAAATAGCTTCTGTCCCCAAAAGTTCTGTATAGCATCTTCGGATATGTCTTTGACACTGACAGCTGCCATTGTTAGTTTAGGCAGTGCCTTGATTGTTTGTCCAATCGAGCTGAGGGGGCGTGTATTAGCGATAGGTTAATTGCTGAATGGCACATCATGAAGTTTACTGTTAGCGTGATATATTATTCGAGCAGGAGACAATAAGACACTGGGGTTTTGCTATAACTTTAGTGAGTCATATAGATAAGTTTCAAATTCATTACTAAATTCAATGACTGTATATTATTTGTAGTATTATTACTATAATTGAGCTGTGGCGAACCAGCAGCTGTTTGCAGGCACTCAGGTATCCTGCCTGACTCTCTCATTAATTAGAGCAGAATGGATTTGGCCGGCTGGATATTATTCTCTGTGTGCACAGCTGCTGAGGCTGGACAGGGTGGAGGGAAGATGGGGAGCAGAGAGACTGGGAGCTCACTCTAGTCTCAAGGGTTCGTATATTTGGTCTCCATAAATAAACAAAAGCATTTGGAGCCCCAAAACAGAAATGGCAGTCTCGCAACTCCATTCAAAATATCCCGGACAACCTGCCTTTTTCTTTTTTTACCTGTTACACAACGTTCACAAAATATGAAACAAAGCAGGGGAACATTTGAAACAAGGGAGACAAAAATGGAGTCAGAGGATTGAGATACAATAGAGAGAGAAACACGGAGACTGAAAGGACCAAGAGACTGAGAAAGCCGAAGAAACAGATATTATTTTCCTATTCGGAGGTTGGATGATTCCCCTTTCGTGCTGCCCACATATTTGATATTTATGGAGCTTCGGAGAGCCAGGACGCGGGTCTCCTCCTCCTCCTCCTCCCACACTAGTAGCCCTCTGAGGCCAGCAGAGAGGATCAACCTGGATTTCTGAAGTGTCTGTTGTGTTGCCATAGATAGAACATGCCAGGGGCTCTGATGGCTAGATAGCTAACAATTTATCTCCCTGCAGACGGGACCCCCAGACTGGTAAGCCCAACGCCCACATCCCCCTGCTCCCCTCCCACGCTGTCTGTCTGTCTGGACGAAGGGGAAGCTTCAGCGTTTCTGCCCCCGGGGTTGAAAATACACACATTCGAAAGACGTGTTGTAAAAGAGGAGAATAGCAGAAACATGCCTGCTTTTTATTTTTAACAAGGGATGAAAATTAGCTTCCAGCCAGGATGTCAGTAAACATCCTCCATGCCAAGTGTTACTTGTGTTTGAACCAGCAGCTCCAGTACAGGAGAGTTCACGCAGAGACAACACAGGCAGCCATGCCTGGAAGGAGAAACTCACCAACCCCTACAATGTTTCCCAACAAACATTTTGGCTGTGTTCAGACAGCGAGAACTTCATGCTCATGTAGTCACAGCATTTTTTAAATAAATGATGGTAAATACACCTCAGTACAACACGGTACAAGTCAACACCGCAACAAATTTCAACTTCTACAACAGCTTCAGCAAAAACTGTATATTATGACCTTCATAAAGCTAGTCAGTGTAACAGGGCTCAATATGTTTATGTTAGAAAAAGTCAAATGATACTGTTAGTCCAACTAAAACTGGACTTTTAAAATACATGTAAACATGTTAGTCAGAGTGAAATTGGACGAAATCGAATTTCTCAAATTTAACTGGACTTGGTGTTCTGCGCGTGCTCCTCGTCGCTGCTCCAGCCTCCGTCAGTGATTAATGATAGGGACCGTTAATTTAATTATGAGGGGGGAAGGCGTACTGCAAAAAAGTGATGTAATTTTCAAAACTTATGAGACTGTCTAGCTGTTCAATTATTTGCCTGTACCCACCTAGTCATTATATCCACAATACTGACAACTACATATCAAAAAAATCATTAATATTTTTTAAAAGTGCGAAGAGTCAACCCTACAGTATCGCTGCAATATAACAAGAGGTAATTGGTCAAAAGTTTCATATTTTTAGATATTTTGAAACTTCTTAGCAGCCCAGTTTTTATCACCAAAGGTTACATGATATGATATCATCAAGATAAATTGGTCACAGTACAATATTAGTGCAATTTTAAATCTCCCCAAAGGAAAAAAAATGTTGACATGTTTCATCTAATAGGATAAAGTTTTAAATATAAAGTTTTTTGCAGTATAATGTATCCAGGAGACTGAAAAAGCAAATTCCATGTAAAGTTGAGTTTGTCATCATCTATATAATAAAATATTGATTCTTGGCATCTCTGTATTGATATAATATTGCCACACAAAATACCACAATACTATGCTGTATTGTTTTTTTTGCCCCTACCCTATACCATACTAGGATTTGCCCCAAACGTCAAGTGTGAGCATAAGGTAACTTATGATTTTAACATGTTAACATGATTTTAAAGTCCCTAAAGTCAACATGATGTTTTCTTATGATGCTGTTTTTATCTCTGCTATGAAACCAGGGCTGAAATAGTCAATACATTCTCCAAAAAGTTTCCAGGGCTAATATGAATTTAATAGTGCCATTGTTTTCTGTCTGGGCTTAAATTACTTCTGACTGGAGGGAGAAGGTCTGATAAAACTCGTGACAGATTCAATTATTTTTTCGCCCAAGAAATCCTGCCGCTTAAGATCTATTACTTATTTTTCAGCAGCACAGTTAAAGATCCAGCATCTCGCAGTATGACAATAGACAAAATTAAAATTCCTCCAGCGTGGCTGCAATCTTTATGCAGCAGAGAGTCCAGATGCATCTTCATCTAAAACCTTAAACAACAACTTGAATTGATTATTGGAGGGTTTCTTAAAAATCTCAGCGAGCACTATAAAAGAAATGTCTGTAAAATTAACAGCAAAGTGCTGTAAAATCATGACATCACAAAACTGTAAATAGAAAAACAATGAAACAGTATTAAATTTACAGTAAGATTTTGCAAAGCAATAAACCAAATAAAACTGTTAATTTTACATTTTAAAGATTCATATGTTATGATTTACAGATAAATATGTAGCCTACAAATGGATTTAACAATTGATTTTAAAACATGTAAGTGCTACATTTGAATGTTCCTTAAAACTTAAATTTTCCTATTGATTGTCACTCTAAGAATACATGTTTTGGCATAAATATCGGGACAATGACAAAAAAAGCTATATTACCTGCCAATAACAGCTATTTGAAGTTAAAAGAAAAATAATTAGGATTTTCTAATGTGTAGATTTTCAAAATTATGTCGATTCAATTATTAATTGAATTTTAGGGGATTTTTACTCATAAGAAGGAATTGCTTCCAAATGGACAGTGTAAATTTTACAGTTTAAAATGTTGTAATTACAACAGTTTTACAGATGAATTGAAACAGATTTAAACTATAATATTAACAGGTTGTTATCTATAGTTGTTTACATCTTAACTGTATTTTTATATAATTATTCTGGCAACCACAATTGCCAGTTTTGTTCCGTGAAAACATTTTATTTATTTATTTTTTTTAACAGTGTGTTTTATTCTCTTCAGGGCTTTCTCATCTGTAACTGGTCTCTGTTTCACTTATTTTAAGTCAGTTGGTGGGGAGGATGGGTGCCTTTTACTTTAATTTTGCCTCCTACAATTGATGGTTAAGAAGGGCTTAGGTTTTAAAATCTGTGCTAACAAGGGCAGTGCCATTCTGGTGGTTTTAGGATTTATTTTGGCCTGGAGGTAGAGAGGCGGACTAACAACCAAAAACACGGAGCTCACTGTTTCTGCCAACATGCCCTTTAGCTTTATTTTTCTCCTTCACTGTTCATTTGCTCAGAACAGGTAGAACTGAGTGGGAACATGTGGGGGTAAATCCTGAAATATTAGTCTTCCATATTTTTCCCACTCTTGCAGCCTACTTAACATATTGAAAGTCTCAGCAGAATGTGTTTACATAAGCCCCCAATCGTTTGTATTCTGTTTTCCTGCTTATTTTACATTCTATTTGTGTGCTGCTATTCTGGTTTCTTTCCCCTGTTGAATCCTGTTATTCTGCTGCTGCGAATCTTTCCTCTGCCTGGATCAGATAGATTTAATCTTGGATTTACAAACAGGAAGTTGCTGGTTAAATCGTTGGCACCCAGAAGAATTTTAGCTGCTGAGTGGAGGGTAACTGGAGCTTAAACTTGGAGGTACATGTAAACCTTAAAAAGACCCTGACGTTTGAGTCCTGCTACAAGCTGCTGCAAAACTTTAGTTTAAGCAGTATGGACTCCTTGAAATATAATAATGCCAAAGTCTGCAGTCTCTCAGATGCTTATTTGCATAAAAGTCCATAAACATTTGACCATTTAAACATATTTCGGCTGTTGCCATAAGCATGTTGGATTTAACATGAAACAATGACTGTAAGTGTTGACTCTCAGCTTTAACCCTCAGAACCTCGGTCAGGATGGTGCGATTTCTTTAAAAAAAAAAAAAAAAAAATGGAAAAGGCAACCAGCAACTTAGTAAGAACTGTAATTACATAATTACATATTTAAAATTAATCATGTATATGAATTTTAAGCACTTTTCCAGGTCATTTGAAGGTCCTTGTTTGTTTGTTTTTTTATTGTCTTTTCCTTTTTTTCAATTTTCTTTTTTTCCTTCACAGATTTTCAGGTAATTTTCTTGTTTGTTTTTTTCAAACTTTCTTTTACTTTTTTCGCCATTAATTTTCAGTGAATTTTCTTGTCCTTTTTTATTTTATTTATTTATTTAGGTTTCAAAGGGTTAACATGCAGTACACATTGTCATGTTGCACTGTTCAGACACGGATAAAACTATGTGTAAAATTGGCTCTGATTCCTGCAGTATTTACTGAGTGTGGATGTTAACAGCCTCAAATTAAAGCTGTAAGTCAGCTCTTTAACCTCACAGTCATTGTTTCAGTTCAGCTCCACTCAATCAGAGCAGAGAGCCAATACAATAGATGATAGTGCATGTCACTGCCCAAATAGGCTGCTTACAGAGTGCACTGTAATTACTCGCTACAACCATTCTCAACACTCTACATGGGAAAACTGTGATAAGACCTCTTTAGACTGGACTAAGTAGCAGTGCAAATGTGCCGCCAACATTAGATACTGTACACCTCCTACATGCAGTTAATTGATGACTGTGTAACTGTGGTACTGGCTTTGGAGCAGCCGCTGCCAACCTTAACTCTTTGTAACCTCGACTGAAACCTTGTGCTTCGTTCGGACACCTTTCACAAGCATTTAAGTCTATTAAACCCGAGCAAACTGGTTCTTTCGCAAACATAGGAAAAGAGGAAATAAGCAACGCGGCAAGAAATGCCCTGCACATTACAAGAAATGAGTAAAAGGTGAGAAGAAAACAAACTGAAAATTAGCTAAATGAAAGTGAGAGGGAGAGACAACTATCTAATTAATAAACTTCACATTAAAATTCAATTTTCAGATTTATTTTCTTTCTGCCAAACCTGGGTCAAACTTGCAAACTGTAAGTAGAAAAAAGAGGATTGAATAGTACAAATATTCACATTGACGAGCCACATCCAGTTTGACATAATTCTGAGTTGGGTACAGCCCTACATTTAGATGTGATCATTTTTAAGTCCCAAATATGTATAGAAAGATTTAAAACTGATCCCCACCTATGAATACCAGCTCCACAAGACAGAGTGACTCCACCTTAGTCACAACTTAATAATGACTTGGCAAAAGGCATAATTATGCATAAATTAAGAGAGAGATGCATAATGAAGATAAATTCTCATTAGAGGTATTACAAACTCCTCTGTATGTAGCTGTTGTCAGGGAACATACTCCATCATTATCAGCAGCACTTGGCGGAAATCCAGTGGTTGCCATCAGGCTAAAATCTGCCTGATATATTAGCAAACCAATATAACCGTCTGCCCCTTTGTCATTGTTCACTTTGGAGAAATTAAGTTGGTGGAGTGTGAAAAGTCACTAAATCCTGACGACAAATTGCCAAGTTGGCAAAAGCAAAGGGGTCACTGAGGAGAGACGCTGTATTATTAAAAAAAGAGATATTTCACCTGACGTGTGTGACCAGTGAAATGATCTTTTTACAACTTTATTAAATACTTTAACAGTAGCTGAAGTGTTTGTTTAGTGTTTGGATCTGCAGTGGACGGAGGGATGAGAAAAAGAAGGAGGAAGGGAGGAGGGGGAAATGAGGCCTCAGGGGAGAGGGCAGGCGATCAGACCGCCTTCCCACAGTTCTGCAGGATCGTGAGAAAGGCGGCGAGGATTGAGCCCAGCCGTCCGGAGTGTGGGCTAATTGATTTAAGCCGTTTCTACGGGGGGATTTACCTTGCCGGTAATTAGTGGTGATTTCTGACAGCGTGGCGGCTCACCAGGCTGGGAGCCCCTGCAGACGGATTTACACCCCAGGATCAAATCCAAAAATCACACATTTTGTGTATTTGTGCGCCATGAGGTCAAAATGTGTAAATCTTGTGACACTGAGTTTTGAACCCTCAGAGAAGAAAAAAAAATCCTCTAATACCAAAACTGTCAATCTTTTCTTTCACTGGACTTTAAACCAATATAGAAACATATTATTCTTTTTAAACAGATCATTACAAACAAAGAATTCGGAAGACCATATAAACCAGATATGCAGCACAGAGCGTCTACTACAACTACCCTAAGAAACAGAAGAAGCACATTTGTTGCATTTTGGGGCAAATTAATTATAGGAAGTTGAATCCCCCACTAATAAGACTATGCATTTATTTTTTATTCAGCTGCATCCATGTGAAACAGGCTTAATTTATCAAAATTAATCATATCAACCACTTTTTAATCAAAATAAGTTAACAATGTTAATAGATCTTCGGTTCCACATGTCAGTGTCAGTTTCAGAACACTGTTTTACATCATTGGTAACTGAATATCTCTGGGTTTTGGACTATTGGCTCTGACAAAACAAGCAACTTAAAGAGCGTGCCCGAGCAGGTAATTTCTGTTGACTTCCGGTTTAGCGCTTAACCAGTTTGAATGGCGGTTAAAACATTTAATCTTGCCACTCCATATGGCTTTCCAAATGTTATCGAAACAGATGCCTTAAATCTAGACAGAGAGATGAGACGGGGTGGGATTTTTGCGCACACAAAAAAATATTTACTGATTTACAGATGTCTCTTTTCTGATGTAAGTTAATGGGAAAAAGTATTTCTAGGCCAGTAGGCATCTTGTGACCGACCCTGATGGTGTAATTCCACTTTTGGCCACTATGTAAAATTTGCATCAAAGCCTGTTGAACTTCCTGTCTTGATAATCAATCTGTTTTTTTGGCTGGTAAGGAGTGCAAATCTAGCAGTCATTTGCATATTTTACCAGCATTTGGCTGGTGGCTGATGCTAATTTCCAACCCTGTTGATAATCCTACACAATTCTTCTCACCTGCTCCTTTTCCTTGTCAGACAGCAAATCAAATTACATGAAGAAAATTAAATATCAATGACCGTGCTAAAGACTCTGGCCTCATTTCTGTCAGGCACTGGCCAAATCCTTTCAATGTCCTCCACCAGAAAAATCAAAGCATTCAAAAACTGATTCAGACATTGATTATCATGGCAATGACTGAAGCTTTAAAATGTTCGGATCAGACCTCACATTATGTTTATTGTTATTTCTTTGCAATGAGCAAAGGGGATTTGGAAGCTGGCATGGTTTAAGATCAGTGTAAAAGAAATGCTGCATTTTTTTCTAACTCATTTACATACAATAGTTGAATTTGGGTTAACTGTTAACTGCATCTAACTGTGCAAACATGTTTTTCCACAATAAATTATTAATTGTGCTGCTCCAACAACATGATAAAGTTTGCTGTTACCTTATCAGGCAGCAGCCATAAAAATCTAACTTTAGCCCCCATCCCTGTACTCTGGCACTGCCGTCTAAATATGGAAACCCACATGGAGTCAGATTTTTCCATTTGTTTGGACAACATTTCAACGATCCAAACTGTGTCACAGATGCAGAAAAGGCAGATTTGAGCCGGCAGTGTAAATTCAGCGTTTTGAAAAAACTCCCTGAAGCGTCACGGTGCCAAGTTTGACTTTGCTCTATTTTAAGCTGCTCGACTGAGATAACCTCCTGGGTGAGAGAAGAGTGAGAAACCTGCTTTACTGTGACACAGAGTTTCCCCCAAAAAATTTTTTTTTTCTTTCTCTCTAGTTAGAGGGGTGTGAATCAAGTATCACAACTTCAGTTGATGATTGTAGGATATTCAGAAGTTGTGTAGCTCTACTTGAAAAAAGCAAAGACACAGACACACACAAAAATACTTGAAGTGGAGCAAAATAACTGCAGCATCATTAGCAAAATACATCCGCAAGTTATATCCAAAACTTTCAGCTTTTAAAGACAGCCTCCGCTGCAAGGAAGCACGCATCTACTCATGGACGAGATGCTCGTGACAGTATGAGACGGAGACATTAAAGAAGTATTTCATCATTAAACTGTCTGTGCAGTAGAAAGATGAAAATACTTTTGTATCTGATGCTACGTGACCAGAGAAATCAGAGAAAACAGAGAAAGACACACTTTTGCTCAGGAGGAAGGACCTACAACTACCAGAATGCAGCGCGTCATATCAGACCAATAAATGCTCCCACTGGTGGGTGACATAATGAGGACTGGTCCGTGTCAAACAACAGTAGCCAACCAGATCGCGTATCACAGTTAAACGGGAAGCTAAAACATGTCTCTGAAAACATCTGAGGCAGGAAATATGCAACCCAGTAACAGCGTCTTAGCAGGATAATGCTAACTTCCTGTTCATAATCTTGCTATTACATCTAAACAAGGCGTTAAAATATATTTCCAAAAACCATATTAGAAGAGGTAAAGGCAGTGCAGTAACTAAGTTCTGACTGATATTCGATCAGCACTTTTAAATTTCACCATTTGATCCGATTTCAGTCCGAGTATGAGAAAGACAGAGAGGGGTGTGGTATCCAGCTCTATACTTTTTGCGTCAGCGGTGGCTGCATGAGTGCCGGGCAATAAGTAAATGTGGAAATACAGCCCATAGCTCGGACAACAACCCAAGAGCCAGAGAAACTCTGCCGTTTCGAGAGTTTCGCCGGAGGTGAGTAGGTAAGCTAGCAGCAGGCTTCCTTCTGCACCAAGATACAGCTGTTGTGTGTGGCTCGGCAGAAAGAAAATAGTTCCTGCATGAAACTGCTCACAAGATCTGCAGATTATCTCGAATAACTGGTTCATGATCTTTGGAAAGAGACAATGCTATTGAGTTTTTTAAGCGTATTTTTTGGCACTTTGAGCACCATAAGCCAAATGCCTTCTACTTCCATTATATTGGAAAGAAGGCCGACACCTCTACGGCCAATCCAACACTCGGCGACTCACCACAACAATCTAGATTGATAAATGGCACAACAAGTAGGAGGAAAAACATGCATTTTTAAATTTAGGGTAAACTGTGCCTTTAACTGAAATGCCTCATTTACCCCTGATGCTAAAACATCTCTTAACATGATTAACAGTCTTTTTTTCAGGTCTCTATTTTAGAAAAATACTTAAAATATCAAAAGAAGGGGCGAGACATGCTCAGATTGGTTTCTCATGTCATCTGACTTAATCAATAATTGCCTTAAAGTGAGTGATTGACTTGAAATTATGCAAATTAGGTCACTTCTTACACTTAAATTCAGAAACTTGGGAAGAAGCTTGAAAATTCATGCAGAGACTGTATGCAAAGTGAGATGCTCAGGTTGATATTTCTCGTAGTAAAAGATGATTGTCCAGATGGCGGCTCGGCGGATGAAGAGTTGCTCGGAAGCCAAATTACTGGTTACAATGCTCCGTAAATAAAACAGCGCTCAGTGCCAAATGAGCACGTCGGCCTGCGTGGACGTGTGGGTGACTAATGGCTTAGAATTAGCCGTAGCATGTGGGCTGTCTGTCAGCGCTATCGGCTGGTAAATGGCTCTTTGGGACATCTGGGTCAAGCCTGCCTCCTCTGCACACAGCCACTCGCCTGGCGCTGTGGAATTATGGGTACTCTAGTTTGAGTGTAAGCGTGTGTTGGCTTCCTTTCAGTTCATTTAAGGTTCATTTTACAGGGAAATTTGTTTTGCAGAAGAAGTGAGAAGGAAAAAGGTGTGAGACTCATCAGTCCGATGAAAGCTGCAAATGAGACATCCTGTTTTTAAAACCTCAACACACTAACATGTCTCAACCAGACTGCATCTAAATTATTGGTTTCCCACTGGAATAAAACATTCAGCTTGATAAGTAATTCTGTCCCAAACCTCACATTGAGATTTTTATTAGGGCCTGAGTGCTGATCTATGCGAGGATCATATTGTAATTTAAGGAATTATTATTATTTATTTAAATTAATTGCATCTATAACAGGCTAAAGATGTTCATAAAACTTTGCGTATGCATCAGAGCTCATGAAATTGTTTGACATTTTATGGGTATCGTGCCCAGGTGTGACAAAAATTATTTGACAGCTCCCCTACAAAGTTTTAATAAACCTACTTACAGGTGATATATGAAATTTAAACCTTTGAAACCTGGCCAAATTGGCATGGTTTCTTTAAAAAAAAAAAAAAAAAAAAAAACAGGGAGAAGTTACAAGTAATAACTTAAAAAATACCTGACATTTACCAAACACACATTTTTCTAATTTCTTGCATTTTGATTTTGTAGGACATTTCTCACCAAGTTGTTTGTTGTAATTCAGCAACTTAATGCAAGTTTAGCACATGTTCTTAAACGCCACATGGAGGGGGTATTTGTCATTCATCAGTTCCTCCTCAAAGGAAATAATGTCTATCCCACGCATGCAGTTACTGACAGCTTCGAAAATGCACAGCCGCACAAACAGCGTCCTCCCAGCACCCCCAACGCGCAGGAAGGTGCGAGGGCCCATTTACTCCTACTTGCAACTTTATTATTATTATGAGTATTACTATTATTATAATTTTTAACATAAGAAAAATATTTTGCCATTGAAGTGAGATAATTTCTCTTCTCAATGCAGTTTTTCTCTTTCTGTGTCTTATACCAAAGTTAGACAAACTTCTGCATCAGTACAAAGAAAACTTTTTTTCTGTCCAGATAACGTGACTCAGGCCACATGTCAATGCCAGACAGAGAAGCATCTATTTCTGATGCTCAGAGCGTCTTCCTTCTTCCTCTCCAGCGTGTTTTAAATTCAAGTCGGCTCCAGCGGACTCGACTCAGATTATCGCAGCAGCGGAGTAGACTCTGAGTCTGCTGCTACACTTCTACCTCTGTCAGTCTTTAATATTTGCTTTTATCCATAATAAAACAATTTTTCTTCGATGAAAATCCTTTGTCTCTTTACAGAGAACGACCTTTGGCTCTGTCGGGTAAAATGCCTCATCGAGCCTTGAGCTCTCACAGCTTTCTCTGTCCTAGCTGGAGATAAAAGGAAATACTGTACTGCTCTCATCCAAATGACCTTAGACCTCAACATGCAACTTCAAATGTTAACAACTGTATCCGTGACACTAAAACTGCCAGCTCTCTTTTTCGCCTTCTATATCTGCAAAAAAAAGCTGACAACGCAAGCTATTCTTCTTAGAATGAAATGACGAATGAACTTTGACCTTTGCACAGAACATTTCAGCTCGCTGTGTATTCCCCTTTTGTTCCCCCTCCTCAGGGTTCCCACACCTTGTCATGGATAAAATTTCAAAACGATCATAAATTTTCAAGGACCCAAAAAAAAGACTGTTTTTTTTTTCATGCCCTACTTTTCTGGTATTTTTCAAGCATAAAAGATTCAAACTGTGTAATTTCAGTGTCCCACGTGAAGTATTCAAGGACAGTTGGACATTTGGAAAACCAATGATAATTTCTGTTTTTATCATTTCTGGCTATGATAAATGGTGTAATTTAAAAAGAAATGGTGTAATAAAAAAAGAAAACATGCCTTTCAAAAAAGTTTTCTATAAAGAATTGCCAAAAAAAATCTAAAAGAAAAAAAGGTTTTCAAAACCAGTTTTCATGGGGGAAAAAGGAAAGAGAATACAAGAACTCCGAAATCTCTAACAATAAAAAAAGGCGCCAAAAACCTTTATGTTTTCCCTTAAAAGGCGCCAAAAAATGTTGTTAATAAAAGAGAAAAATTTCTAAAATTCTTTGAGATAACATGCGTTCCAAACTTTAAGCCTGCGAGTTTGAAAGGCATGTTTTCTTCAAAAATCAGAGGTAAAATAAATACAAACTACAGCCAAAGTTGTATGCCTCTGCCCTGGAGCCAAAAGTACTTGAAAAATAATTTGACATGCCTTATGGGCATACATGAAGGGAGATACAGAACGCAGGGAAAATGAGGAAACGTACGTGATGGAAAAACAAACAAAAATATAACATAAACAAATCATCATACCTCAACATACAGCAACAGAAAATAAATTCACCTTTTCTTTCAAAGCTTTCCATGATTTTTACTGATTCTATTACTTTTCCAGGCCTGGAAAATCTGATTCTTAAATTCTATGACTTTTCCAGGTTTTCCATGACAGTGGGAACCCTGCCTCCTGTTTCATGTCTCTCTTCAGTGTAGTACATTACCTAGGACAGAAATGATTGCGATGACCTTTGACCTCTCCCTTCTCTTTCTAGCAGGCTGTGACACTAAGTAGAGCATGACAGGGTGATTTGACAAGGAGGTGCTGGTGAAGTGACAGCTCTATCAAGTCGAACGACTCGTGTCCCACAGCAGGAGTGCGGAGGTGTATGGATGTGTTTAAGACGATCACACAGGAAGAAACAGAGAGCAAAAAAAGCTCATTTAGCCATTTGCAGCGACACAAAGCCTGCTGCCTCCCTGCGTGCCCTCCTGGTGAAACATGAAATATTCATCTCATGCATATTTGGGAGAAAAGCTTTGAAAGGCTCCATTGTAGATCCTCCTTCATTACAGACAGAAAACAAAGCTCATTCGACCCCCTCCGGTCACAGATAAACCCCAGACTTTATTCAGCGTTTGTCTCCCGCTGATTTTTCGCCAAACATGACATTAGGAGTTCAGGTTGTATCCCCTTAAGCCCTGACTCTCTCTCCTGTGTATAGTCACCATGAATACCTTGATGGAGTTGGACTCTGCTCGCTGCCTTTTTCTGCTACAGGTGACAAAATACCAATCTTTTGGGATTTTTTTTTTTCCATATCAGCGATGCTACAGTCAGCAGTCTGCAGCATCTTCAGGGCGACGTCTCTGACATATTCATTTGTCACCAGGCCTGCTGGCTCACACGCCTCAGAGGAAGACTTCTCACTCAGACAGTCTGTCCTGTTGAATTATTGTGGTTTGTGTGTGTGTGTGTGTGTGTGTGTGTGTGTGTGTGTGTGTACTGCAAAAAAAGAAAAACTTAAACGTCACATTTTATCCCCAGCTCAGATTCATCACGCTCATTGGATATTTTTAGTCAAATTTATGGGTGTAGCGGTTCATAAAAGTCACGGATCAGTTCGTACCACAGTTTAGGGAGCCACAGTTCAGTCAAAGTTCAATGAGGCCTCTTCTCTGAGGTTGAGTTTGATGAAATACATTATTATTATTTCAAATAAATTTACTGAAACAAATGTATATGTGAAACTAAAAAGGCACTATTTTGGCCAGTAAAAAAATGTGTTTGGCCGGGGAATTTTTTCATCAGCCACCTTGGCCGGTGAGTCAAAAAGTTAATCATGAGTCATGACACTGCTGAAGGCTTTACTGTACTGTAATATTTCATATATCAATGTGATAAAGGCCCATGGTTTGTCAAGTATTTAACTGAAAGGATTACAGAAAAACTGACATTTCCAAATCATGACTTTTTTCATATCACTTCTCCATACTCTTTATTCTTTTTCCTGTGCTGCTGTAACATCTTAGGCACTTTCTTCCCTCTTTGTTTTATGATGATTTTTTCAGAGATATCAATAATGTAAACTCTATCTGGGATAAAGTCTCCATATTGTAGCAGGGTGTTATTTTTTGCAGTTCTGTTTGCACATGAGAGTTCATCATGTGTGGAGAAGCTCCCTGGAGAGTTAAAAACAAGACCAGTGAACAATTTCTCTGCTGTTGCCTGAACAACCATCCGAGAAGTTCACACAAAGAACATGTGAACAATTAAGAGGTGAAACGTTCAATTTCTTTCTTTTTTAAAAACTTTGATTATTTATTATTAATTCTATTCCTATGATGTATTATTCCCCCCTATCATCTGTACAGCAGGGCTATTTAACTTGCTTTGCTTGGAGGCCACCTTTGCAAAATGGCAGGAGGCCAGGGGCCAGTCTCAGGGGCCCTATACATGTCTCTAGGACTTTAGGACATTTCTAGGATTTAATAATGTTTCTGGAATTTCAGGACATTTCTGGGATTTTAGATGCTTTTGGGACTTTAGGACATTTCTAGGATTTAAGGATGTTTCTTGGATTTTCAGGAAATTTCTCAAATTTCAGGAAATTCCTTGGATTCCAGGACATTTCTGATATTTTAGGATGTTTCTTGGATACTGAGGACATTTCTTAGATTTCAGGACATTTCTAGGATTTTAGGACATTAGAGGCTTAGCTAGGACCTATGTCGGTGAGAGCAGGCATTTTTAATAAACAAGCTTTATTTTGATGCTGTTTTATGCACTCTGGCATCTTATGTACACTAAAAGTACAAAAGAAATTTGCAGTTTGAATCACTTTATTTGTATCGTGAATTAGGAAATGGCTGGGGGGCCACACAGCACCCTATCAGGGGCCAGATGTGGCTGTGGGCTGCTCTACAGTCATGCTGATGGGAAGCCAAGGAACAAGTGTTTCCCAAGACCACCTGAGGATGTCACGATTCCTGCAAACATCAGCCCTAAAAACGACACATTGACCGAGTCTGAGCCGACAAACTTCCTGAGGACGCGAATGATTTCCTGTCAGCAGGGGAAGTGATGATTATCTGCACCCTGTCAGGCTCTCCGTACACCACACCAGGTAAAGCTACTACCCAAATCCCTGTCATTGTCTCAAAGAGTTGCAGGGGAGGGCAAGGATTAGGAGATGAAGCCCTGTCTGAATCTGTGCTAATCTCTGGATGTTTTTACACCTTTCCTCATCTGACACCCCCATCCTCACTCAGCTTCCTTTTCTCCTGCTGTGATGCAGCAACAGAGCTGTTATTTTCCCTGACAATGACATGATGGAAAACATCAAATTCCTGCAGGTTTTGCTTTCAGTGTTTGGACAGTAACAAGATAAGATCTCCATGAAGACAGATCTACGGTTGCGTATGATGCACAACTAATCTTACCTAAACAAAGAGAACCTAAAATGCGTATTGACTTTCTCATACTGCTCCTTTATCTTTAAAAAATTGGATTCTTTCCTAGCTGCAGCAGATTTACACATGATTGTAGGTGACATTCTGTTTCTCCATTTTATTGACTTTTTTCTTTACCAAAACGCTGCATGTGGGAGGAATAAACAGCACTTAACTCCACAGACACGTTAACAGAGCCGGCTGTGAAAACCTTCCAGATTGTTCTGGCCAACTGTGATTTAAAGTAGATTGTGATAAAACGTTTTGACAGCAGCTGCTCACAAACTGACAAGTGAAATGACAGCACTATAAACTCAGAGATTTACACCTGAGCTGGACTGCGACCTGCAGGGAGGAAACTTCATACACACTTACTGGTGATTTAGAGATTTCACAAACAGCAGATAACACTTTTTAAAGATGGCATTTCTGCCTTTGTTTGAGACTTGACAGTGTATCAGAAATATGACGAAATATATGGGAACGATATGTGAAACAAAGGTCCCTTTGGTCCTGAACTGAAAATAAACCAGGATTTTGTGTTACTACTGTATGGTAGGTGCCTTAGACGTACATATTTGACCATATTTCTAATATTTCTGAAAATCTTATTTCTTACCTCCTATTTTTTATAAATTGTATGTTGCATGGTGCACTTTTATTGACAACCTTATTATTCTCTAGTTTTATTTTCTAAGCATTTCTCTATGTTTATGAAAAGACCAACTGTAACAGGTCACGATTTCCCCTTGGGGATCCATAAAGTAATTATCTTATTTTGTCTTATCTTATCATATGCACTTAAGCTCCAGGATGCCTTATCTAATCAAGTTTCACTATAAAATACTTTAAAAAGGGTTGTGCAATAGAATATAAAACATTCATATTAGATACTCAAGTGAAGTACCAGTACTTAAAAAGTCCACCACTGGCCTGGTTGGCTAAAACTGCATGTCATACCCAAATGAGACACTTAAATCACTGCAGCAATCAATTTATGACAATGTAAATTTCCAAGTTTAACAGCAGGACATTTGAACAGCTGACTGTGGCTTTAAAACACAAAAACACCACAAACTCCTCAATGTTTGGGATCGCATGGACCGAAACCACGTCCACAACACTTCAACATCACATCACAAACATGTAGACAAAATCACTACACACATCAGAGATGTAAAAACTGCTCAGTAAACACAGTGTTTAGAGAAATACTGAGGTATATACAACACACAGTAGCTCTGCCTTTTCGTGACCAAAACATCCACACACCTCAAACTCAGGCATACAAAAGTCACCACCACCATCAGTTATATTATAACAATGCTAAGAAATACAGCAAGACAATCACATCAGAACACAGCGGATATGATTTGCTTAATAGACATAAAAAAATCACACCACAAAACGTGATGTTACACTTGAAATGCATGTAGACATCACGCATTAATTAGCTAGCCCTGTAAATGTTTAAATCAAAAATTACAGCAGTTATTACACCAGAAAACAAACAAAAAAAGATTCTTACCTTTAGAAATCCGGTAGTCCTGAAAACTTGGTCTTCAAGTCCGTAGCTCCATGGTTATTGTCGCCTTCTTCCTCTAAATTTAGCTAGATTAACTTATGCTAACGAAGATAGCATGCTAACTAAGCTAATGTTATGCTAACGAAGATAAAGTCATGCTAACGTTATGCTAATAAGGCTAACGTAATGCTAATGAAGCTAACGTCATGCTAACGAAGCAAACGTTAGCCGTAGCTTGTTAACTCGCTGCTTTCACTTGTTGTAACGGCCGTTTCTTTAATTCTCACAGTCTAGCGTTATTCTTTCACTCCCTTTTATAAACACAAATGCGCCAACGTTGTGCGACTTTCCAGTTTTCTCTTCATGGTCCAGCTTCTTCTCCCAGAAGTCCTCCCGAGCTAACTGTTTGCTGCGCTAAAACCAGGCTAAAACGCCTCAGAGCTGTCTGAGTAATTAACCAATTAGACACCTGTATTTGGTTTTAGTAACGCCCCTTTTCAACCATTGAACCAATCACAGCTCTTCATATGACAGAAGTGACAGATTAAGAGTATGCAATATTATCTTTGTATGTATAAATGTGACTTAAACCTAATAACAAAGTGGAAAAACATGTCTCTTTCTACCTCAAATCCTCTAACTGAATACTGTAGCTATGTCTGTCTGTTTGTACATCTGTTTATTTATTTTCTTCTTGTATATTTTGTTTTGTTTCCTGCTTCTTATTTATTTATTCAACCTTTATAACTTTTTTTTATAATTTGTATATTGCATTTTTATTTGAATCTTTAAGATGTATATTTTATCTATTTATTATTTTACCCATGCTGTACCTTTTACCTAATTTTTTAAATTTTTTTGTATGTTCAATTTGTCAGGGTTTTTTTCTTTGTTTGTTTGTTGTTGTTGTTTTTATTTATACTTCACTTGAGTATTTCTATTTTCTGCTACTTTATACTTTTAATCTACTGCATCTTTTTAATAACGTAAGTACAAAAAGAAGGAAACTTTTTTTTTCTATTCAGGGAAAATCTTTACTGTAGCAGCAAATGTTCACAACAATATTCAGATGTAACATCATAACGTGTAGCAGCAACACAGAGGCTGTCCAGGTTAACCAGGATGCCTCGTTAAATACTGTTGTGTGGACACAGTGAAAAGGCCACAATGTATTTCACCTCCCAAGCATCATTTTTCAAACACAAAAATCATAAAAGCTTAAATACAAAATAGATCTCTTCTTTCATCTGGTTCCCTCACGCATTCCTAAAATATAATACTGCAGAGAATGTATTTACATCCCGGCTTTAAATGCCTCTGTGGGCCATGAAAGGAACATTGTGAAGGATATTTAACATAAATCAAATGACACAATCTCATAAATTAATCACAGAGAGTCTATTCCATCATAAACAATTAAGAAACACCCAAACCAAATCAAAAGTTACCTGAAATCTAACCAAACTAATTGGTTAGATACTAATTCTAAGTAACATACTTAATAACATCTCAGCAAACATTGGCAAAGAACCTGGGATTGCTTAAATTGTTCAAAGGCAACATCTTTGTAATACTTTGACTTAAGACAGCATTTGTCCGTCCACAAATCACCTAAGGCATTGATAAATATTGATCAACCAAATAATGATTGATCTCACACTACCTGATTTTTAGCTGCTTGTTTTTAAGTACATGAGATACACGATTATTTTCAAGACAGCACAAGTCATCGCAAAGTACTTGAGGAAGTCGCATACTGTCACACAGTCGAGTGTTATTAATGCAAGGTGCATGTTTAAAGGTAATACTATGTTTTGCATTATGTTCGGCTTTTCTTTTTGCTACATTACGCCTCAACAGAACCACAGTGGAGAGGTTTTTGATCATGAGGCGACACAGTTATTAAAATGTTAAAAATCATCCTGATGAGTGCTTCACAGCAAACTCTGATTTGAAGTTTTGCAGGAAAAAGATCTAATTTAATACTGGAGTTAATTTAGCAAGAAAGCAATGTTTTCTTAGACATCTACACCACAATTGTTTCAGCAGCATTTAAATGGCAGATATTTCAGTGTGAGGCAAGTCCTTACTACACATTGAAATAAAGTCGTTTA
Organism: Plectropomus leopardus; assembly: GCF_008729295.1. Lineage (NCBI taxonomy): Eukaryota > Metazoa > Chordata > Actinopteri > Perciformes > Serranidae > Plectropomus > Plectropomus leopardus. Next base: position 3,952,214 of record NC_056476.1, on the reverse strand, counting down.
AATGGTGTTGAATCGACAGTAATGGAAGCAATATGCCTAAAAGTTTGTCCCAGTTTTAACCTAAATGTCTTCAAATCAATGCTTCCTGGAATATTTGACTTTTCACCTCTGATTTTGCAGTATCACCACTACATACAACCTTTGACACACACTGATTAACATACTCGTATCCCTCATTTCGGCTTCGCCATCTCTGTCAGCATCCCAGCAGCAAGTCCTTCCACTTCACTCCAGTTGGGATGCCAAATGGAGGAGCACAAGGTGTTTGATTTTGTCCTTATTCCTCTTTGCTTCACAGCTCGCATCTGTATCTGCAGCCACTTTGTGTCTCAGGTAGTAAACATTTGATACACTTAAGGATTCAAAATAGTTCGTACCAGTTGGGAGTGATAACCCCGGGAAGACCACTGCCAGAATCAATCATCGTAATCACCATCGCTGCCATAATCTGCAGGGTGAGAGACGCAGAGGGAGAGATTAGACACACGTTTTACTGTTTAATATGATGCTTTCGGATTAATATCACTGCTGCAATAATAGATGTACTGCAAGGGATGATTTAAAGGAACAGTTTGAACTTTTTTAAGCGAGGATGTATGAGGTACTTATCTATAGTCAGTATATTACAGACAGTAGCTGTCTGTTGGCATGCTCCCAGTTTTTAGAGTGGTAAGAGTACTGACATGGCAGTGATCAATGTACTGCTGTGGACGAAGGTAGCAGTAAAATATGTTTTAGCCAGATTTAAAGAAATCAGTATCACTTGGAGAATATGCTATATTAAGAGTCTTTTTACAGTTTAACTTTGCCATCAGACACTTATTTTTAACAAGGAACTGAAGCTGTTATACCACAGTCTGGAGGCCATAAAAGCAACTAAAAAAGCAAAAAGCAATCCGCTTTTCGTCACACTATAATGGCTGGAAATGAGCGATATCTCAGTTAAAAAACAACCGCTTTGTGGAACTATCCTAGAAGAAGAAGCAGTGATACTTCAGTACAAAAAACTGCTTTTTGTGGCACCATCTCTGCTACAAGCACAGCAATGGGTCACTAAAAAAACATGTTTGGTGCTTAAAAAGCTGCTGGAGCAATGACTCACTTCATCACGACCTGTTTTATGTTTGATGGTCTCATACAGTGGTCTTCAGCTCTTATAGTGCATCACTTCAAAAATGTTGATATGATAAATATAAAATGATAAATAAAATGTATGCTTGGTCAGAAATACACAACGCCAACATGGTCTTCTGCCTAATGTTCTGGTTCATTTTCTGTTAAGGTAAAATGTTTTTGTCAACAGAGTCTGGATTTGAAAAGAGCATCGATGACAGCTTCAGTTCCCTGTTAGAAAGCGCTGTCTGTCAGATAAAGCCGTGGAAATATTCTACATAAAACACACATTTGAAGGGAAATTGATTTTTTTAGGTGGCTAAAACATGTTTTGCTATTTCCTTCTTCACAGCAGCACATTGCCTCCATGTCAGATTACAGCCTGATTCTCCAAACTTCTAATATAGATAATAAACCTTATATAACCTCGCTTCAAAAAATCCAAACTATGCCTTTAAGAGCCCAAAACTTTGATTTTAATAGGCAGCTCCCATGTGTTGCTGTGAGTGAAACTGCATGTACTTGAAACAAGGTGTCGCTGGAGAAAAGTAAACACGCTCAGCTTTCACACATTTTAAAACACTGGAGTCCGCAGAGACGCTCTGTGTTGTGCGACTGCATGAAGAGCAACAACAGGTCAGACTTGTAAAATGTGAAAAGTGCCACTTGGCTCCCTGCAGGAGGAACAGAGAGACTGTCCATCATCTGACCGACTGACTGACTGGTTTAATCTCTGGTGGCGGCAGGCGTCCGTCCTGCTCCTCTGTCCTTCAGTCTCAATCAGCCCCAGAGGTGCAGCTCTGAGGCTGACCCTGACCTTTGACCTCAATGCGGAGAGGGCAAGAGTACAAACAAAGAGTTTCCCTTCAGGAATCAATTAAGTGGCTCAGGACTTTTTTTGTCTTTTATTGCGGCAGAGTCAGAGACCTTAAATTTTAACAGCCAGAGACGTAAAGTGAAGAAATTTAATCTTAGCGAGGGCTCATTAAAACATACCAGGAGTCTGAGCCCAAACAGAGGCAGATTCATTAAAGAAGTCACTCAAACTTTTTCACAGTCCAGGCACTCGGTGACCGACTGAGAAGGGACAGCGCAGTCTGCCGCTGTCAACTCGATTTAATGTTTAAATCATGCAAAAATCTGACTCATCAAGTCACTGAACCTGAAAAGACTTGTTTTCTTTAGACGAGGTGACATTATCTCAGACATCAAACACAAATGTACTTGTTTTAAAAGTTAAGTTTCATATTGCTTAACTGTTTAGTTACACTTGTCTTGATTCTGTCTAATTTAAGAAACAAAAAGGAATTTAAGGATAACTTATTTGTAAATTAACCCTTTGAAACCTGGAGACATCATTTTTCTTGTGCTGCATTCATATTCCTTTTTGTAGCCTTTGAAACTTTGAAACAGAAAAAAAGGGAAAAAAACACTAAATATAAAGCTAATTATCACAATTACATATTCAAAATTCTGTAGAATTATTATAATTTTCAAGCACTTTTTCCAGGTCAATTTTTGTTTATTATTTTCTATCTATTTTATTTAATAATCTAATCTAATCTTAATAAGCATTAAATTGTATAACATTTTGAACGTAGGTGATGTAGATGTTTGAATGTTTAATACAATTTTGAATGTGCGTGATGTTGACCAAAGATGGATTTTAATATAAAGTATTTTGAGACAAAGATTAATTCTGCTGTAAAAAATCTTCCTCTCTCCCTCCTTTGCGACTCACTCTCTTGTACATGTACTTATTTCTATGTATGTTTTAATGTAATTTATTAATTGCTAATTGTCAACTATTTTAACAGCTTGAGTGGTTCAGATGGATAATCACACCTGCCGCCATACAGCTCGTCAGCCTGTTGGTGTGTATTAGTTATAAATAAAGATGTGGTTTCACGTTTTCAAACATTTTGACCTGACAAAGATCCTGGTGGGACTGACACGATTATGAATAAAGTTTTGTGGCGTGGAGTAAGTGTGCAGGTGTTACCTTTTTTCCTCATGTACGCTGTACGTGACGTGCGTATAACTACTAACCGATTTGCTCAGGATTCAAGGGGTTAAAACCCTTGTGAAAGACGTCTGAACGCAGCACATGAAAAGTAATGTCAGTCCAGATTTCAGAGGTTTAAACTGACCGTTGCCGCCCAGCAGCTCCAAGGCGCTGACACAAGCCTCCTCTTCCTCGTCGTCCTCCTCATCAGCAGCTGCATCATCGTAGACGACCGGCCCGCTCTCCACCACCACGCTGCCGGCGGGGGCTCCCACGGGCAGCGGCAGGGGGTTAGAGTTGGCAATCTGGGCAAACAGGAAATATATTGTTGGTCGTGAGCAGTAGGCGTGCGTCGTTGAGTATTTTTAATATTTTCCTCTGCGTGACACACGAGTGTCCCCGGGGAAATCTAAGCTGGATCTGATCTCATGTGCCCCACTTCCTTTAAAATGATAAAAATAATAAACAGTAGTGTGGTAGTGTCGGTGTGAGCTGAAGGGCACACAGCGCAGTGAGGAGAGACATTTCATCTGCCGCAGCGTTTCTCATATACGACTAAACGCAGCATCAGAGCGTGAACACAACCTTTATTATGTTACATTTTTAGCTCATGTAGGATTCTACTTTTTAAAATCTGCATAGTCAACAGTGTGCATGGTATCATGCAAAAAGGGTCAGAAATTAACCAGAGCCTCGGGGGGAAAATCCCCTTCAGAGTTCATGAAAAGACTGTGAAATTAAAAATGAAGGGGTGACGGTGAGCGAGGGGGCAAAATTGTAATTAGAGTGCCCTGTTTTTTGCAATTTTTGCACCACGTCCACATTGTCTTAGTTTAGCTGTCAAAAGTTCTTTTCCCCCACGAGACAACTGCAGGTGATTCAAGTGTAGCCAGGAGATTTTTCCAGTTGCGTGCTGAGAGAGAAAACTGAAGCTGGTTTTGATCAGAAAACAAGCTGCGTGAAATGGGAGGAATTGTCCGCAGCACGTCAGCAGCAGAAAGAGAAAATAAACAACTGGAGTAATAAAAAAGTGGGCAGAGGCTGTACAGGACAGAGAGGGGACAATTTTCCAGCGAAGGAAACGATGAGAAAACAAATGTCAGAGTTAAACTGCAAGTATGAATGTTCCAAGATATATTTTTAGTATGTTCTTGCACAAAAAGTTTCACCAAATGATATAAACTAAAAACATGAGACTTATAAAGGCATAAAAAGAAACTTTGTTGACACTGTCATGTATTTTTTTTTTTAAAGTTTGGTCTTGTTTTTTCCCTTTTTTTCTGAGTGAAGTCTGTTTCAGGCATAGTTAGCTCCATTAACCAGTGTCAAGAAGTAGCATATTGTTGTTCTCATACACAAGCCTTGTATCTCCTTGTCTGTACAAAAATAGACGTAGCCACCAGGACGTCACAAACTGATTTGTGGACTGCCGTTTTAGAGCCTCAAGTTCTGCAGTTTTTGATAGATAAGATAATCATAGCCATGACGATATACAGTACATAAGCACTAACTTGAGTGTGATATTGCTTTTATACAACAGTTCAACAAGCGTCATTTATTAGTTGACAGTAGATTATGATTTCAAATCAAATCAAATCTTTATTTGTATGGCACTTTTCATACAAAGAGTAACACAAAGTGCCTCACAGAGATTAAAAACAATAACAGAAATGAAAAACATTAATGAAAATCAAGAAAAATACAGACAGCCTGACCCTCCCACCCCCACCTAGACGTACGCAACAACACACACACAATCATGTAGATATTCCCACACATATTCGCAAAGGCACCCGAACATCCACCCTTACCACCCACACACACGCACACATACACCAACACACACCAATTGTTACTAAAGAGACATGGCTAGGCACTGAGACCTGAGGCGAGGGAGAAGCTACCTTTGGGGGCCAACCTCACTGAGAGAGGTCACGGTCCAGCACCGCCGGGGCGCCGCCACAGAGACCATCCCAACCCGGGCGGACAGGAGTGCCCGCACCAAGATGCCGAGCCCTCTAGCCACCCGGGCCGAAACAGTCCACGGTACAGCACCCCCAATGGTGGACCAGAGACCACTCCCAGTCCGGTAGGCCCCGATGAGGAAACACTGGAGCTAAAAACTAACACAATAAAATAAGGTAAAGAACATAAAACCTAAGAACGTAAGGGACTGAAACAGTAAAATAAGACAAAGAATACAAGTGCACAGTAACATAGATTAAAGGTTATAACCGCTAATAATTAGATAGATAAATAAATGGGAGACTAAAACAGTGGGATAAGATAAAATAAAAAAGGAGAATAAATAAATAAATAGTTAGTTAGTTAGTTAAAAGCCTGATTGAAAAGATGATTTGACACAAATAGTTCTGCTGGAACATTTTCCTGCACACAGCGTGGTTTACATGTTATGCTCAGGCCAGCTGCTCAGTATCATGAACTGTTATCTGTGTGCTTCCATCTTGTTTTTTTTAGCCAGAAGTCGATAAAGTTTGGATGAGAGGTTGCAGCTGCGGAGGATCGAGGGGCGGATCTGACTTAACTTTGTACCGCCCTTCAATATGCATAACGTTCTGCTTTAATAATGTCGTTGCAATGTATTTTCAAATTATCGATAGAGACCAATGCCGTTTTTTGTACCAGCCTATGAAAGAGTAGCTAAATCCCCAAACCAATTTTTTTTCAGCTAAAAAGAAATATATATGGGTTTTTAGTAGTGCTGTTGACTGAGTCAGGTCTTACTCTTGAAAAAATTCTGCCTCGGAAATGCATCTGGAAAAACAGCTGGGAGCGGCTGTGGAGCTGCAGGGGGGCTGCGGCCACGTGACAAAGGTGACATTGACAAGCGTTACAACTCTGCGCCTTGAACGGAGAAGTTGAAAATATTTTCACTTTTGTGCATGCCCAAAAAGTGCCTGAAAAATGCAGCAAGAGAGGAGAGCCCGACAGGCGTGCGGTAACACTGGGACGCAGTGGTTTTGCTGGCGACGTTTTGTTGGCGATTTGTCTCTGTGTGATCGCTCTGTTACAGTACACAGGCTTGCAGCTTTAACTTTTTTTTTTAATCGAAGAAAAGGATATTTTAGCACTGGTAACTCAACATTTAATTAGAACTGAGGATAAACTATTGTCCAGATCTTTACTTGGTTATCCGACTATTTCGGACACCTGCCAGCCAATCAGACTGCTGTTTGTGACCACGGCATAAAACATCATATAACATACCGATGCAGCTCCACTACAGTGGCACCAGATCAATTCATAAACTTATTGCCTTTGATGACGGTCTGTTTTTAAAATCGTGCTGCTGTCGGACAAAGAAAATTTCCCCTCGGAAAACACTCATCAGGTTCTGAAGAACCACTTCAATCTGAGCTTTGTTTATTTTGCTTAGTGATGAACTGTACAGATATCAAAAGGCAAACAGACTCTTCCACCGGGGACGACAGGCGTGCATGGTGTGGAAAATTTCATTTCTACCTGCCTAAAGCGGAGGAAACTAATAAAATATCTAAAACCAGACTTTTTGTTTTTTCGTCTTAACTGCAGATTTTTTAGCTTTGGAATGAAACAAATGGAGACTTTTACCGAGGAAACCCATCACCTCCAGTTTTTCCACTAAAAGGAAACCTGCATGTTATCACTTTCCTTTCAGCCAGGGCTAATTATAACGCTGGAGGAGAAGCAGGTGGAGGGTCCACAGTGTGATGGGGAGATATTTCTGTTCTCCTCAGCAACAGCCTGTTGGAGTCCCTGCTGGGGCCTTTCCTTTCTGCCATCTCTGCCTCAGATTTGCCTCCTTCCTTTCCTCCCACCTTACTTTTATTTCATGTTTCCTCTCTTTTATTCTACCTCCACATCCTTCCTCACTTCATCCTTCTCTCCTTCCTTTGTGCCTCTGCACATTGATTCTCGTTTTGGCTCAGACTCTCTCTTGTTCCTTCCCACTTTCCTACACTTCTTCTGCTTTTTATATCCTCAGATTTCAATGTTTTCCAACGATTACACAACGAAAAGATACAAATATAAAAAAAGGTTAAAATATCCACCACAACTAAAATTACCGCCACGTCGTTGTACGCCTCTGTGCATCAGTCAAGTTGCACTTGCAGTTTACATCCATGTCTGTGAAATGTTTCCTCTTTAGTTCCTGGATTTTGACACCAAATAATGGCCAGAAAAGTATTTTGGTAGAACATTATGTCACAGTTTACCTTTGAACTTCATCTTTATATCCCATGGATCCAATGACCTATATATGCTCATAATTTTAGCCAGATTTTACATTGATAAAATAAATTGTTAAAGGGAATTGCCCTCATATAATACTTTCAAAAGTCAGGTCTGCATACATGTCTAAAAACAATAACTTACAAATTTGTAATAAAAAACTTACCTCAACTACGATTTTATGCAAATTTCACAACTTTAAAATTAATTAGGTAAACCCTTGCACATGTTCATACTTGTGTCTATTTTATTTGATTTGTCTGATTTGTAACTACTTGTCTAATTATTTTTATTTGTACAGTTTTATCACTTTTTGCCACTGCTTGTACAAACAGCTTGTACTGACCAGTGAATTTACTGTTTTTAAAACTGTTGATAAATTGTTTAAAAAAGATCATTACATCCTATCAGATATTTGTGTGAAATTTGAGCGTATGAATTCTTGATTAGTGGCCAAAAACACATTTTATGAGGTCACCGTGACCTTACCCTCTGAATGTCAACCACCAGATTTTTATCAGTTCATGCTAGAGTCTAAGTGGATGTTTGTGCCAAATTTGAAGAAACTCCCTCAAGGCAGTCTTCAGATACTGTGTTTCTAAGAATGAGACACATGAAAGGTCACAGTAACAGTGACCTTTACACTTCAAATTTTAGTCAACTCATCCTTGAGTCCACTCGAACGTTTGTGCCAAATTTGAAGAAATTGTCTCAAGGTGTTCTTGAAATATTGCTTCTACAAGAATGAGACAAATGCCTTGACCTATGGCCACCAAAATCTAATCAGATCACCCTTGAGTCCAAGTGAATGTTTTTGCCAAATTTGAAGAAATTCCCTCAAGGTGTTCTTGAGTTATTGCTTCACGTGAATGAGACAGATGCAAGGACAGCGTGACTTTGACCTTTTATCACCAAATTCAGTCAGCTTATTGTTGAGTCACCTTGAACATTTGTGCCAAATTTAAAGAAATTCCTTGAAGGTGAAGGATATTGAGATATCGCTTTCACAAGAATGAGACAGATGTTAGGTCAAAGTGACCTTGACTTTTAACCACCAAAATCGAATCAGTTCATGCTTTAGTCCAACTGAACGTTTGTGCTGACTTTGAAGAAATGAAATTCCTTCACGATGTTCTTGAAATATGGCGTTTATGAGCATGGGACAGATGGACGTACATACTGTTGGCCATGTGGACCACTCGAACACCTAATGATGATACCGAAAACCAGTGTTTTCCTGTCTCCCTCTCTTTTGTCCTTCCCTTCCCCCTGAGCGGATCCCTGCTGACTTTAACCTCAGTGGGCTGAACGAGGCTCCTCATCACAGGAGCTGGACGCCTCATTAACTGCCGGTAAACACAGGCAACAATACAAAAACATAAAAAAAATAATTAAAAAGAAAACATAACAGCATAAACACGGTGCTCCAGACTAATTAGGAGGTGAGAGCTGGTAATGCGAGGGCGTGTGAGAGGAGATAAAGCTGCGCAGACGGACGAGCAAGATGTTTTCGTGTTTCTGTTCGTATTATACAGAGATAATGTTGCACTACATCTTGTTGCATGTTAGACTCAAACTCTGGAGTACTAACGCTGTTAGCTGTCTGAGTCTCGGGGCTTTAACGAGAAAACGGCTCGTTAGGAGTGAGAACTCCAACCAACTACAGGAAACAACCGCTCAGAGGGTTTTATGAGTGTGAGGATGTTGACATCTGATCGCCTGCAGTTACTCATGCATGGAACAACTGGCAGGACTATATTTACTGAGAGCAAACTGCTGTCTGGATTCATGCTCATAATCAGCCATTTCTTTAAGTGTGAAGTGACAAAACAACCGGAAAGTATAACTTACAGAAAACTTTAAGTCAAGTTAATCATGTCCCTGTTGTATGAAAAAATGACCTTTTCCAAATATAAATCACAAGCAGAATGTTTTGTTTAGCAGTTAATTGGTTATAGCCGTGATTAGCGTCATTAACAGCCTCGATGGATTAATCAGCATTAAAATAATGTCTACGATGTAGAGCAGAGTGGCAATAAAAAAGCATTTACTGCCTATATCCACAATGCAAATGGAAACAAAAGCAAAATCTGAATCTGCTGACATATAGAGTGCACCCGGTGTGATGTTGTTCTGTTGATGCTGAAGTTAGCTTTGCCCCAATTTCCCCATCAAAAAGACAAAAGGATTTTTTTATTGGATTTTGGATTATTGTAGAAAATAAGCTCTGTGGCAAACAAACATTAATCATACTTAAACGTTTTGTTTAGCAAGATAATCTTCACAAATGAACCCCGTTTTTATAATTTTTGAAGCCTAAATGCATTTACCAGAAGTAGAAAGCTCATAGAGAAAGAGAGAGAGAGATAATCAATAGGGAAAAATGTCAAGAAATCTATATTTATAATTATATGTTTAAAATTAGGCTACAGAAAAAAATATAACAATTATTATTTTTTCCTTTTTTCTTCTTTTACTGTTCTTGTTTTTTTTGCAGATTTTAGGTAATTTTCTAATAACTTTTTATTATTTTCTTGAAAATTTTTGGGTCATTACTTGTTACATTGCTCATTGCCTTTTTTCCATGTTTTGACAGTGTTATCAGTGTTTTTGTGGCTCCATGTACATGATTATCGTTCTCACAATGTTATCGTATGAATGCAGATTTTTTTTTTAAAAACGCAGAGGAAAGACTTTTCCTTATTTAGTAGGGCTGCTCTAGTCTAAACATGACCTTAAATAAACTAAATCTGCTTGTTTGTTCTCAGGATTTTAGAAATTCTAACTTTGTGCATTCACAACTTGTCTGTTTTAAGACGCTGAGCGATCAGAGCTCCATCAGCACTCTGCTTCAGCTTTATCGGGGTGATCGAGGAGGTCAGTGCGTTTCTGCAGGACGAGCTGAGAACGCTGCATGTCATGTGGTTTACCGCCGGCACGGCCTGACAGCTTCTCTGAGAGCCCAACTTCAAATAGACTCAGCCGTCAATTGCCAAGACTATTGCTTGCATAAGCAGACTGGAGCTGCAACGCCAGAGCGACTGTCTGCAGTTCAAAGCCCCTCTCCCGTGACCTCATCACCCCTTTCAGATTTCTAAGCCTCTGTGAAAATCCCTACGTCTCACACGGCACTGCCGGCTCCCTCCGCCAGAGATTCGGTCTAAATGTGGTCCAAGGGAGCCGAAGAAGAGGGGAGAGGGCAGCAGAGAACAGCTGGGCCACTTTCAATTGGCAGAAATAACCCTGTTACTCCTCCTCTGTCTTGTAAAGTGATCGTTTCCTCCCTCGGCTTGTTTGAAAAATGTACAGACTAATTGCTGGGTCACTGAAGAGAGGAGGAATGAAATCAGTTTGTTGTAATGCAACCAACAGAACGAGCCCAGCCAGAGACACCCAAAGCACAAACATCTCTTTTCAATCTGGCCCTGTCGCTGCAGCGTTACATAACCGGAGCCGAGAGCGAGAGAGAGCGCCGAGCAGCCTCAGCCAATGGCGACGGCCGTTTGCTTCCAGTTCCCAGGGGAGGTGAGGGGGGTTGCTAAGTAACAAGCCTTGTTGACCCGGCCCCTCGTGGCAATGTTTTCTTCCTGGTTGACAGAGCCTGAGCTCCCAGAGCTCGTCCATTCAGAGCTGCCAGCAGCACATGATGGAGAGGGAGACAAAGACTGAGAGAGGAGGAGGATGAGGAGGAGGAGGAGGAGGAGAGATGGAGGGATGATGGGAAGGAATGTGGAGAAGGAGAGAGGAAATATAAAAGGATAAAGTCGGGAAAAAGAGAATGGCAGCAGAGCGAAGCGTTAACGGGAAGAGGTGAGAAGGACACGAGGAAATGAAGCGTAAAGTGAGATGATGAGGAACGAAGGAAAAAGAGAGGGAGTTTTAAAAAGGAGAAACAGGAGGCGGCTGGAGGAGTAATGAAGGAGAGAAATAGAGAAATCACTTGAATTAAAGGTATTTTTTTACCCACTGTAAAGTTTTCTTCAAGTGATCCTTACTTTTCTCTGTTTAGATACACTTGAGTCTACTCCGTAATTTAGTGACACTACAGAGAAACGTGTGCTGCAGGTCAAAGTGCCGAGGCGGCCGTCCCTACAGTTAGAGCATATCTATGATTTAGATCCTGAGCCTGGATTGTCTGCACACAGCTCTCAACATGGAGGTGGCTGTGCAGGCAGCTTGCAGATTATTCGCCTGTCTGAGCGTCTGTTTCATCTTTTTACACAGATCTGTAGCTGCGTTTACATGCACACTTTCTCAATCTGATTGGAGATTTCAGATCAACTGTTTACATGGGATGGCCTCTTACACGATCTGGTGTTTATGTAACAGATGTGGTTACGGCATAGAAGGGGGTTCGACACATGCACTGATTTCCAGCATCTAATTCTCACTGCTGCAGAAGACCAAAATGACACATAGATTGGCTTCTGCTCTCCTTTCTGACACTGAAATCGTCTCAAAGTCTGAACATAAGGAGGACGAGACTCACATGCTCATCGTGGAGAGCTTTCTGCTTTACACATTTGGACCTTTGATCAGCATGCTGAGCCTACATTTTTACTTTATGTCCATCCCATATGAAGAATGCAAAAACACGAGGCAGAGTGCCAGTCCTTCTGTTCAATTTCCATGTCTGGCCCGTGTTTTTTAGCAGAAAACTTCTCCCCTCTCCAGCTTGCAGAGTCTGCTAAGTACACAGCAGTGCGTCAGGTGCAGGTACACCTGGCTTTAAAAGCGAACTGCAGCTGACACTCTGATTGGTTGAATTCGTGTTTCACCCAGAATACTCCTATGATTAATTAAAGGACCAAATACAACCCCTCTGCCCCCGTTATGCACTGTTTAACTTGCAAAGGGGACTGCACACACCCTAAATGATGCACTTGTGTCACGCGCTTTAGACCATGAACTATCAATCATTTAACCCATTTAATCCCATTGGTCACAACAGTGATTGCAAAAAAAAAAGTTTAAAACAGTTACTGAATGATGTATCAATGCATTTCAAGCAAATACAGAAATCAAAAACGTTCTCAATGAAATATGTGCAGAGTCACATGTTCAGCATAAATTGTCACATGACCAGAGCAGTTTTCTTACCGTTTGCACACGAGGAGAGCATCAAAGCTCCAAAACAAAAGCTTACATATACAGTGTGTTAACATAAAGACAGAACAGAAATTTTTGGTAAACGTCATCTTTAAGGTGTCTTGTACTGGTATGTGTTTTGCAATAACTCAACTTTGTTCAGTGTGGTCATAAAATGAATGAACATGTTGAAGACAACAACAGAGACCGGTGGGATAACACAGTGCATCTAGGTATGCCCACACTTAAACACGAGCCAGGCTGTTAAAATTTGAATCATGATCTTATGCAAACAGATCATGACAGTAA